>NW_015387060.1:295584-310358 GCF_001527695.2 Protobothrops mucrosquamatus | reverse complement strand
GGAGATGGATTGTTTAAGTTTAGAGTTTGGAGTTAGAGATATTAATATTTGTTTACTTGTAGTTGAATGTTAGCCTAGGTTTGGTTTGGGAAGTCCGGGGGGTGGGGGGATGGGATAAATCATTGTGTAATACTTGTGATGTATTTCTTCTTTTATGATAAAAACAATAAAATTCTATATTGAAAAAAAAAAAAAAATATTTTGAGGAGCAAAGCCAATAGTCATCTGATTAATACTTTCATAGAACGGACTAGTAAGCACTGTCCTAAAGTAGGAAGTAAGGACAATGGCAAGTTTATAAACATTTTCATTGGGGAATGAAGCATTCTTGTGTTTCAAAGCAAATTAGTTTGTAATCTAGTTGATTCTGCCCTTGTGAAAATAGCACATTGATTTGATGTCTAAAAAGCCACAAATTTCTGTTTTGAAATAATCAAGGATGTGTAAATGTGTCGCAGCATTAGACAAAAGGTTTCATACATCTCTGTTACAAATATGCTAAACTTTCTATATGTGTGCATGTTCCAATTACAAAATATCTTTGAATTCTGCTAGGTTGGAGAACAGAAGAATATTGAATAAGACACTCTATTTTCATCGTATTAAAACCTCCTCTTGTATCACTCATGGATTTTATTTTTAACTTCAGTGTTCTTTCCATTTCAGATTGTTTTTGAAGGCATCCGTGGTCGAGGCATTGAAGGAGACATTGCTATCGATGATATCTCAATTGTGGAAGGAGAATGCACAAAATCGGATTATGTAAACAACCGTACGTGGGCTTGTTAACATCTCCCAGTAGTGTCCCAATCTAGTGTATAGTTTCAAAACATGTTAGGGCTGAAGGAAATGAATTCTTAGGGCTGTGCAAAGCCTCGAAAGGGGTTTGAGCAATAGCAATAGCATTTAGATTTATATACCGCTTCATAGTGCTTTACAGCCCTCTCTAAGCGGTTTACAGAGTCAGCCTATTGCCATCCCCAACAATCTGGGTCCTCATTTTACCGACCTCAGAAGGATGGAAGGCTGAGTCAACCTTGAGCCGGTGAGAATCGAACTGCTGGCAGTCAGCAGAATTAGCCTGCAATATTGCATTCTAACCACTGCACCACCACTGCTCTCAAAGCAATGCTTTGAGAACACCTATAGTTCATAAAGTGGGGCAATTCCTGACTTGTCATGAGTGAAACAAAACTTTTCCACTGTTTCACAATCACCAAAATATAGCAAGCCATGTCCCCATGCATACCATTTTCTGAAATGAATTGGGCAGCCTAGTTTGAAAGGTGACTGTATTTCCTCTTTTTCTTTTTTTTGTTTAGATATACCTTCAGAAGCAGTCAGGACACTGCCCCATATACGGAGTTTCCCCGTTTTTCTTCTTGTGTCTGTCTTAATTCATCAGAGGTGACCTTATTCCGGCAGAGGCTATAACACAGATGTACCACCCACTGGCATGAAGAAAAGGGAACATTTTTAAAACAAACAAACAAACAAAAAACTACCAAAGATTCCTCCACTGACTGATGACTGACTCAAATAAAGATTTTTTTAAAAAAGTATGCATATATATATATATATATATATATATATATATATATATATATATACATACATACACACACACACACACACACACACACACACACACACACCACACACACACAAACGCAATTGGGGGTTTATTAAAAAAAACAAAAGGAATGAACAAACAAGCAAATAAATGTACCATTCTGGACATGAAGGAGAGAGGCCTTCAGGTGCTCTTGTGGTGAAGGAATAACAAATGAATAACAGGAGAATCAAATGACACCAACACACGCACCCATCCCCACATACCCCAACCAATAATTGGGAGAACTCTGTCAAAAGAGCTATAGAATTTCTTGTCAAAGCACAAAGTCATGGCTTGTTTTGTTTCAAAGACTAGTTTGCTTGTTGCCATGGAACCTTAATGGCCTGCCCCAAAAGAGATTTCATAAAAGAAGAGAGCAAGAGCGAGCACGGAGGAGAGAAAAATCCCTTCACCTCACTGTCAAACAGGGTATGAGAGGAGCTGGCATTTCCCCCACCTTCACCTTCCACACGAGGTTTTTAAGCGTCGAGTTCAATCCAGCCGCAGGCAGGAAGCAACCCAAGGCACCGGAGTTGAAGACATTCTGCTGAAGTTCCTCATGGCAATTGCTAGAAACTATATGTGGTCTCTGCTTTGCATGTGTTCTGCTAAGTCCAGGACATATTTATGGTAACAACAGCAACACTGGCTTATCTAGAGTTTGCTTGTGTGGCCACTTGAACATACCCGACACTCTCCTATGTGGTCTTCGGAACCCTAACCCACTTGCCCTGGCCCTGCTCCTCCCACATCCCACTCCCAGTGAACATCATTTGTCCTTATCAAGGGACAAAAAAACCAAACTACCATCTTTTTTCTAAAATGCCATGGAAACCAAGTGCCTTCAATGATAACAAGCCTGAGAAAACGGGGTAGGGGGAACATACACATGTGCACATGCAAAAAAAAATAATTAATAATTGTTCCAGCAGACAGATGCTTGTATAGCTCCAGTGAGGTTTGCAGTTCCATAAAAAAAGATCATCCTCTTTTTCTAAAGCAAAATAGAAGAGCAAAGCTACCAACGGAGGAAGAAATTAAAGACACAGGAAAGCTACTTCTAGAGATGGATTGACTTGAACAACAGCATCAAGTCCTTCTGAGTTTCAGCTCTTTCATCACAATGCTACCCCAGAGTTATGGCTTTTGGGTCATCTGACCCAGGAGGAAGTGGCTTCAGTTGCAGCTTGGGAAAGTCTGTATTTTTCAAGTTTCGTAGTGGGGTTCATTTGTGTCAGGAGGAGGAGGCAACAATACTTGGCAATGGTGAATTTCAATGCAGAAACACCGGCGTGCATGCGTGCACAGTTTTTCCATAGTCCAACCTCTGCTCAAAATAAGATTGATCAAGAAAGGTCACAATGCATATAGGATATAGTTTAAAAAAAAAAGGAGAGACTCTTTATGGCAAAAGGCAGGCCAGCTGACCTGGTTTCATTTCCAATCACGGAGAAGATAAGGCCTCTGCCCTTTCATCAGACTCTGTGCAAATTGTGAAATATTATTTTATTATTTTAGCAAAATTTAAAAAAAATCACTTTTACAAAAAAAATAAAAATAAATAAAACCTGTAAAAAATATTTTCAGCTACCTGGCTCCATCCCATACCTATCTTTAGCCAATTTTCCAAACACACTGTAAATTTCCCTTTCTATGAGTTGGTAATGAAAATTTGAAAATCTTTTTTCCGTAAATTATCTCAGCTTTTAACTTCATTAAAAAAAAAGTTTTGTCTAAGCAAGAGTTATTACTATAATTATTATGGTTATTATATGTTCTTTCAATACCCTAGGATGAGAAAAAGGGGAAAAACTATATGCAAATAATTCGGATATTAAAAGAAAACAGTATAACATTCGAAAAATATCAATATTTTAAAAAGCACAAAGAAATGCAGTAAAAATGATGAGGCTTGGTTTTTTAAAAAAAAACTGTAGAAAAAAGTTTGTGCTGATGATTCAGTAATTCAACTGAAAAAAGATAATTTTACAACTATGTTCAATAAAGCTTATTTCCAGGTAAGCATAATGGTAAGTGGTGTTTGTGTTTGTTGAATGCTTCAGATACTCAGCAGTCATCATGTAGTTTGTTTCTGTTATGTTAGATCAAATATTTCAGTTATTGAACATTATTTAAAAGGGTCCATCTGTCAGATGAATGGATTCTACCAGTGGCCAAAATTCCTTATTTCCTCACCCTGAAATCCTGCATGTTCTCTTCAGATCATCTCAATGAAATTGGAAATGGAAGAAATTTTTCATTTGGAAATACAGCTTAGATGTAATGAGGATAGTCTGTTGTGTGATAGAGAATAGAATCCACGAAGATCATAATATAGCCTGAAAATAAAAAAAAAGCATTCTTTAGAATCCTATTTTCATAATACTTTTCCAAAAATCCATGCCTACCAGCGTAAGATTGTCATCATCTAAACTGTTCATCACTGTCTTATCTAGTAATGCTAATATGTTTGCTGAGGATTAGCAGATTCAGGTTCACAAAAATGTTAAAAATACTAGAAGAATGTAAAAACCAGCTCAGTGGCATAGAATGGTGGCTGGCTAAGTAGGAAAAAGTAATTAAATGTAATATGATGCTCAGTAGATGGGGAACTGTGAAATAATCAGTTTAAAAAAGCAATGTCATGCAATAACCTGCATTTTATGTAGGCTATAATTGATTGATTGATTTTGATTGATTGATTTTGCGCCATCAAGTCAACATTGGCTCTTAACAACTACATTGATTGTCAGCCTCGCAATTAAGCCAGACAGGAAATATGACAAGATGAATTAATTCTACTTTATTGTAAGGCTACAATACTAGAATCTTGCAAATCTGAAAGAACAAACCTCTCACCATCTCTTTTTACCATGTGATAAGCTGGGGAGGGTCCTTTCTAAGTTTCTTTTTCTGCCTACTACCCAGCTGTAGGCTCCTCACTCTTATATCTGATCATAGGTATCATCTGTTGCCCCATCTTCCAAGGTCATTCTTACATTCCATTACATTGATAGACTTTCACTAGGATGATCTGTACCCAGTTTGGCCCTTCATGTTTTCCAGTGGTGCACCATTGATCCTGTAACCAAGTCAATTCATCTTGCTGCTGTTCATAATCATCCTTTTCCTTTCACTTTTCCCAGCAATATATACTTCTCCAGAGAGCTAGGTCTTCATACAGTGGTGGGATTCAGCCGGTTCACACCAGTTCGGCAGAACCAGTAGCTAATTTTTTGTTGCCCAGGCCCAGAATGGACTTCCAGAAGTGGCATCCACACAGAGAACTGGTTGTTCACATATTTGAATCCCACCACTGTCTTCGTATAATGTGTCCAAAATATGATTTGAGCCTGCTCATTTGTGCCCCAAGTAAGAACTTTGAATTGGTTTATTGGTTGTTTTTTTTTTTTTTGGGGGGGGGGGGGGGGCTAGCCAGACTATTTTCAGATATCTTCTCCAACACAAAAAGTGTACAAGCATCAATATGTTTATATCCTATTTCCTCAAAGTCCAACTTCTACTGTCACAGGGAAAGCCATTCCCTGCACAGTTTGATCTTTCTTGATACAGAGAGATCACAAAGTCTGAATATATATATATATATATATATATTTAAGAGATTCATTTCTATCTTAGTAAGGGCTACTTTGTGGTGTATTTTTTGACTCCTGGCTCCTGTACTGTTGACAGATGATCCTAAAAGGCAGACACCATCCACCATTTCAATGTCTTCATTGTCAGCTCTAAATCAGGTTGCTATACATGTCATCATGAATTTAGTTTTCTTTGTATTATTAGTCCTATTTTTCACTGTGGTCCTTAACTTTCATTACCAGAGCTTTCAGAATGATTTCATTTCCAGTTATTAATTTACATTTAATTCATGCAATTTAGATGCTGCCTGACTCCAAATAACTGTGGCTCACAAAATAACAAAGAAAATAAAATACAACACAATTCAAAAACATAACCAGCAAAAAAGTAAAAGCAGATTAAAAAAACAAAAGAGAATATGTGTAGATCACGAATGAACTGTGGAGTCCTTGGTGTTCTCTGAGTTTGGTTGTTTGCTTGCAGAAATTTCATTACCCAATAAGATAACATCATCAGCGCTAGCAACTCCACACTCATTTGCACCGATGAAGTTACCTAGTTGGGTAATGAAACGTCTGCAAGCAAACAACCAAGCTCAGAAAGCACCAAGGACTCCACAGATTAAAAAAACCCAGGATGACGAATATGACCAACAACAGAACCCACAAGGTGTTCCAACCACTTTAGCCCAAGGCCTGGGAGCAGAGACAGGTCTTCAAGATCCTTCAGAATCCTATCGGAACTGGAGTCAGTGAATTTCAAGGAAAGCTTCATTTCAGAAGATAATTGTGGCAACAAAGTAGCATCATCAGTATTGCACAGGTTATTGGTTTTTATTTCTCCACATTCATTATAATAATAATAATAGAGTTGGAAGGGACTTTGGTGGTCTTCTAGTCCAGGGCTTTTCAACCTTTTCACCAATTGTACCACTTTTAGGATATGGCAATATTCGAGTACCATCTAGCAAGGTGTCAAAAACTTGATGACAAAAAAAACCTGTTCAAAGTTGCAATTGCACTGAAATGACTTATGACCATTTTTCACACTTATGACCATTGCAGCATGCTCAGGGTCATGTGATTTATATTTGGATGCTTGGCAACTGATTCATAT
The DNA here is from genome assembly GCF_001527695.2 of Protobothrops mucrosquamatus. Lineage (NCBI taxonomy): Eukaryota > Metazoa > Chordata > Lepidosauria > Squamata > Viperidae > Protobothrops > Protobothrops mucrosquamatus. The sequence continues at coordinate 304,030 of NW_015387060.1, read as the reverse complement.
TTATGATGGTCACAGTGTCCCAGGGTCATGTGATCCCCTTTTGCAACCTTTTGACAAGCAAAGTCAATGGCAGGGCTGCTGGTGGCCAAGCGCTAAGGTGGGACCTCCCTCCCTCCTTCCTTTCCTGCCTCCCTCTTTCTCATGCCCACCTCCTTCTGAAGGAAGAATTTGAATCCCCCCCCCTATATTTTCTCTCTTCCATATGTTCATCAAACAAAGAAAAGCCTCCAAAGACAGAAAAGACAAACTGCTGAGTGAACTAGCTTAAAAAGGCACATTCTCCTTTAAGAATTAGCTACTGGCTAAAAAGGAAAGTTAAGGAGCGCAGCCAGCACTTAAAGGAAGAAAAAAAATGTAGTAAGTATTGGCTCCCGTCTAAGGCAGCCTCCCAAATGGCTCCATTCATAAGTAAAGGAATCCTACAGGCAAAATCCATTGAGGAGAAAAATACTTCAAAATCCCTTGCAGCAAAACTTACAGCTCACAATAGCAGAGCAATAGAAGCTAACACGAGACATCAGCCATCAGCCAAATAGAAATTGCCAAACACTCCTTAAGAACACAAAGCCCACGTTGCACAAATCCCAGAACTTCAAAGTCACAAAAGCACATAAGAATCCATCCACTCTCCATCTCCCTCCTTCCATGTCTCACCTCCAGCTGATACTATCTTTCTTCATTCCTCATCGAGGGCAACCCCTCCCCTGCTGCATTTCTTGCCTGTTTGTTGCTGCCAGCACAGATGGCTGCCACAGAAGTTGCAGATCGGCTCATGGCCGGCCTGCTTGGCCTGCTTTATCTCCTCTCCCTCCCACTCTCCTCCTTCCCCTTCAGTGCAGCTAGAGCTGACTCCATCTCCTCCCAAGGCTGCTGCTTTTTTTTTCTGTCTCTCTCCCTCTCCCACCCAAACTGCCTCCTTTTATAGCCTCTCCTGTCTCCCCCTCCTCTTCCTCCTTTCTCATGGGGGAGGGTGAGCCAGAAGTGAGCCTGGGGCCTTTGCCTCACCCCAGCTACTCTGCAGCTCCAGAGGACTCTCTCACAGCAAGTCCTTGCCTGCACTGGCTCGTTCCCTCCCCCACTACACTTGGCTAGGCAGGTCTGTGTACCACCTGCCACTTGTTAATGTACCACAAGTGGTACATGTACCACTAGTTGAAAAGCCCTGTCCAACCCCCTGCTCAGGCAGGAAACCCTATACCATTTCAGACAAATAGTTGTCCAGGAAGGGCTTTTACTTGCAACTTTATTATAAATAGAAATTAATATGGAATGAATTGATTCTCAGTATTGTGCAGATTGGATCATTCTCAGATCCTTTATTCCAAGAAATCTCAGAAAGGTCAAATCAATGGGTCTCAACCTTCTAATCATGCCATGATTTCAAAGTTACAAGGCTAAGCCAGGGATATGGTACATAAGGGGCTTTTTGCTCTTGATCAGTATGCCTCATCCTGAGCAATTTTAAGATGCATAGACTTCAGCTTCCAGAATTCCTATGGGACACAATTCTTTGCCAGATTTAATAGGGGTTTTTTTCTTTATTTTTTCTTGCTTAATTTACTGGATTAAGGAGTTTCAGTAATTAAGTCTGGCACACTCTTTTCAGAAATCTAGGCCACATACAGAAAGACTTAAACCTTCTTTATGTTTCCAACTCCCATTTCTTCATAGTAGTTACTACTGTTTAACAGTAGAACCAATTACTAGTTTTCCTTTGCAGAATGTATTAATTAAAGGCTGAAGAATCATCTGTCAAGGATGCTTCAAGATAAGTTCCAGCACTAAGCCAAAGGTTGTTGACCAGCCTAACCCTAACCTCCACTCTAATATTGCTGCTCTTATGTTGGTTAAGGGGAGGAATTGGCAGGAGCATTGGCTGGCTAAAAGTATAATGCAAACTAAACCTGGACTTGAGATGGGGACACATTTTTGATACAAGGTTAAAAGAAAATAGGACAAATCATCCCAATTTGTCAATTTCATTCATAAAGGATGGAATAGTCATTGGAGTGCTGAGCAATGAAGTTTAGGGTTTTTCAATCACACAAGTGATGTAGAATGTTTAAACAAAAAGCAGCACCATCAAATGGAGATAGGACAATGAGAGAGAGGGAGTTGTAGCCCTAAGGATATGACTATTCATTCAGCAACCATTCAAATTTATGATGGTGCTGGACAAGGTTGACTTATGACTGGTCCTCAAGGTTATGATCATCACAGAACCCCCACAATCAGGTGATTGTGAGTCAGGCACTTGGCAAGCAACTCACATGTATGCTGTTTGCAACAGTCTGGAAGCATATGATCACCATTTGTGAACTTCCCTGACAGCTTCTCACAAGAAAAGTCAGTGGGAAAGCTGACACAAGATCACAAGTCATTCTGGTAAACCATTCCTGTTTCCACAAGATGGTAGCTAAATAGATGGCTAGATGCTAGTTAGATATCTAACTAGATAGATAGATAGGTAGCTAGATGGCTAGCTAGATAGATAGAAAGTTAGATAGCTAGATAGACGGGTGATAAATACTGTAGGTCTCTCTCTCTCTCTCTCTCTCTGTGTGTGTGTGTGTGTGTGTGTGTGTGTGTGTGTGAATTTAAGTGGATTAGACCATATTTTTCATTGTTGAGTTATAGAAAATAGAAAATGCTTATTACAGAAGAACATTATGCAGTTTCAAATCACAGCATGCAATTATTTATCCTGGAATTTCAAATTCAAGATGAATATGCTTCTAAGCACTTATCCAAATGTCTACTCTCATGCAACATACTTAATTTGGTTACTGATTTAATCCACTTTTGTTTTTTACATAGTACACTAATTTCTAAACAAAATTAACAGGCTGGGCTTGTATTTTATGCTAACTGAAAAACCCAAACCCTGAGATTAAGAATAATTGACTTGTTCTGCCATTAAAGTTACATTAAGACTTTAAGAAAAAAATGTACAGGGAGGAGGAGGAGGAGGATGAGGAGGAGGAGGACGAGGAGGAGGAAGAGGAGGAGGAAGAGGAGGAGGAAGAGGAGGAGGAGGAGGAGGGGAAGGGGAAGGGGAAAAAGGAGGAGGAGGAGGAGGAGGAGGAGGAGGAGGAGGAGAAGGAGAAGGAGAAGGAGAAGGAGAAGGAGAAGAAGAAGAAGAAGAAGAAGAAGAAGAAGAAGAAGAAGAAGAAGAAGAAGAAGAAGAAGAAGAAGAAGAAGAAGAAGACAGTAGTAGTAGTAGTAGTAGTAGTAGTAGTAGTAGTAGTAGTAGTAGTAGTAGTAATATTCTGGAGTTTTCCTGGCTTTCCTCCAAATTTAGAAAAGGACCATGACATTTTTCCTTTCTGTTTGTCTTCCCATGGAATTTAAATCAAGGGTGGAAAGCCTGGAAGGTTACAGATCACTGCAATGTTGATGGTTTAATAAAAGAACTACTTCATCACCTTCTAATTAAGATAAGTGCCACATCTCTCTCTGTCCCATGCCTGAACATTTCATTGCAGATTTACTTTCCTGAAGTGGAGGGGGGATGGAATAGAAGGCAAATTATTTTCTATTGCACTGAATTAGAGTGGTCCAGAGGAAAATGTTGGCACAGCAGTGAGCTGATTCTCCCATTCAAGCAGTATTTGTATGAATACTATATCATCAAAAGGGTGAGTTACCTTTTGGTGGACCAGGCAAATGGTAGGGGAACAAGGATCTGCAATAAAAACCATGGGATGGTGCTACGGTAACTTATAAAATGGTGTAAAAAAGCAACTGTGTTAGAAACTTCATTGAAAAGAATTTCCGATTCTAGAATGCCATTTTTCTTTCTTCTACGGATCAGCAGGCAAGCAAGTTGTGGGCTGCTTCCTGCATCTGAAGCATAACAATTCCATTATCTGGCTTAAGTTGTGTTATGAGGCATGAGAAATGGGGCTGGATAAGGGAGGCCTCTGTTGTATAGCAGGAGGCTGGAATAGATTATCTCAGGGGGTGCTTCAAGGCCTCTAATCATCTGAGAATCCAGAAAGTCATTATTGTCTGCCTCCATGGTTTACTCAGCCCTGCCACAATAATTTGGCTCTGCAGGTTACGGGATGAAAATCCATCAGAGGACCAAATGGAAATCAGTAGCTTTGAGTTAAAATATTGCACACCACTGCTGGCCAATTAGCTTTTGTGAGTCCAGAATCTGACACACTGTGTCCACGCGGTGCGCTAGCCAAGCACTATCGGTGTTTCCTCTGAAGGACAGCTGTATATGCAATTTGATATTACATTCTGCTTCATTTACACAATAATCCCCTGCAAGCAGATCTTCTCCCATAATATCAATTAGGTGGCTTAGAGGAGATGTTTTCAAACTTCACTGAATAGAGGCCTAACTCTGGATGAAAGAAATCTTTTTATTATGGCACTGGGCCAGAAATGAGATTAGTGCAGACCCACCCCCTTTCTTTTTTATTTGGTGTGAAAACAGGAGTCGGCTCTTGATGCAAGACCCCAAAGGATGTCATATTTCAGCTAGTAGAGGTGAAATTGTGGGTACGCAAAGGTATCCCTTTTGAGAAAGGAGATGTCAGATCTGCCATCACACCACTTCAGCCCTGCTTCACTTTGATGGCAGTCTGCCATAAAACATGGGAAGGGAGAGAAAGGAGGATACATGGAGGGGAAATGATGGGAACCAGAAGTGCCAACCAGAGACAATGGTTGAATGATCCAAGGACACAGGCATGGGAACAGAATGCGAACTCCCATCAAAGAGATGCCAAACTTAGAACTGTTACCGAAAGAACTAATTTGAGTTTTATTGGACACTAGCAAGATGACCAAGGGAGAGGGCCCAGGAGGAGGGAAAAATATCAGCTTTACGTGGGAATCTTCAGATCTGGCTGTTCCTATGCTGTAACCACTTGGCTTTAGTAAAAGTATACCTATCACCACACATGGAGTCGAGGGTCTTTCTTTCCTAAACATCCAAGCTGGACAGGTCTGACAGGAGGCTTCTCAATAGATTCATCATCTTATTTTTTTCTTTTCCTTCCACTTTTTTATTTTTTTTCCTTTGGTACCTTTATTCATCATCAACTTAGTGGTAAGTGCAATAAGTCAGTAAAAGAGTAAGCAAAGTCCTGCACTTAGTCAGAAAAAACCAAATACATGGGTATAGAGTAGGCGGTATCTGGCTCAACAGTTGTAATTATGAGAGGGTGTCCTAGTGCAGAGGTCCCCAACCTTTTGGGCACCAGGGACCAGTTACATGGAGAGAGGTTTTTCCGTAGACCAGAGGGTGCGTGGTTTTGTGTGCTACCTGCATCTTGCGGATGGGGCTTTGCTTATTTGTGCAGCCCAGTTGCTGGCATGCCACGGCCTGGTACTGGTCCATGGACCGGGGGTTGGAAGCCCCTGTCCTAGTGGAACATCACTTAAATATGAGCCAGCAGTATTCTTCAGATACCAAAAAAAGCCACTGTGGTCTTAGGCTGCATCAACAAAGGGATAGCATCAAGATTATGAGAACTGATTACTACTTGATACCACACTAATGAGCCTGTACATGGAATACTGTGTGTGGTTCTGGTCAACATGATTCAGAAAAGGTGATGATACTCTAGAAAGTATGCAGAGAATGGCTACAAAGGATAAAGGGTCTGGAGGCTAGATTGTATGATGAATGGTTGAGGTAGGTATGTCTAGCCTATCAAAAAGTAGGATTACTGGGGATGTGATAGCGGTCTTCTAACATTTGAGAGGCTGTCACAGAGAAGAGAGGATTGACTTATTCTCCAAATCACCTGAGGGCAGGACAAGAAGCAATGGGTGGAAGCTTGTTAAAGAGAGATCCAACCTAAAAATAAGGATAAATTTTCTGACAATGAAGAACAATTAATCAATGGAATATCTTGTCCCCCCAGAGTTTGGGTGCTCCATCCCTGGAAGTTTTAAAAAATAGCCATTTGACCAGGATGATGTAAGGTCTCCTAATTTGAGCAGGGGGTTGGTCCCTTCCAGTCCTATGGTTCTATGTTCTATAGCCTATATTTTCTCATAGTATCATGTATCTTTTTATAAGCAAACAGGATTACTCACCCTTGTGATTACTTAATAAATTAACAGGACAGGTCCAATTTATTGATATGCAAAGCAAAAATCTAAATAGAATTCTTCATTCCTCATCCCAGAACAATACACACAAACCAATTACTGTTCTGTGCCTACGTTTCAAGCAGGCTAATGCCTCACAGATGGGATGCTGCTGTAGCTTGTTCTGCAAGTGTTAACAACACCTAAGACTGCCATGTCAAATAACTGCTTCATCTAATTTCACAATAGGAAGAGCTGCTGCTGTGTTGTGCACTAAGCAGAGTTAAATTGAGTAAATCCCTTGATAGAGATGGTTAAATGTTGAAATAATTCACCAATGTGTTCAGTAATGACAATTCAAAGGAGCCAACCAATATTTTTACCTCTTATAGCAGTGTGTTCCCAAAGGAAAATAATTTCACCCCAAATCACTTTCTCTCATATGAGTTTGGTCCATTTAGTACACTGGTAGAAAAGTATGGATAAAGCATACCAGTCCTCTTCAATCCTCTTTATCATCAATAAAGATGATAAATGGTCAGGAGACTAACTTGTATGATAAATGGCTCATGGAGCTAGATATATATAACCCCATCAAAGAGAAGGAGGACATGATAGTTGTCTTCCATTACTTGAGGGGCTGTCACAAAGATGAAGGGCTGTCTCATGTGTGGAAGCTTGTAAAGAAAAATCCAACCTAGAAATAAGGAGAAATGTTCTGACAGTGAGAACAATCAATGGAATAGCTTGCCTCCCAGAGTTGTGGATGCTTCATCACTAGAGGTTTTTAAAAATAGATTGGATAACCACTTAATTGGGATGGTATAAGGCAGCAGTTCTCAACCTGTGGGTCGCGACCCCTTTGGGGGTCGAATGATCCTTTCACAGGGGTCGCCTAAGACCATCGGAAAACACATGTTTCCGATGGTTCTTAGGAACTTAGTCTAAGATACGCGGCAGTGTTCTTTTGCATCCACCTCGGGATGGGAATGGCTTTAAAGGCTCTCCGTGTGGTCCCGGATGTCCTTCAGCTGAATCAAACAGGAGCGCTTTTTCCAGGGAAGCCTTTTTGCAGCCGAACTGGTCTCTCGTATTCTGCAGAGGAGTCAGTGCGATATTGCTCGGCTTTGCCCCACAAACCACGGAAGGTCGGCTTAGTCTGAACACTTCCCGGGTGCAGGAAGGCACCGAGTGATGCTAGCCGAAGTTGGAAACTTCCTCCGCTGCCCCGATCGCTAGTTCTGGCGGGCTCAGTGGGAATCACCTGTGCTAGATGGGAACGGCAAGTCTGGGGGGGAGCAGAGGACTGTCTGCAGGGGGAGGAGTTTGCGACCCTTCCGAGACCGCCCACCTGGTGGGTAGCCAAAGCAGCTGCAGCTCCAGTAGTCTTCGCCTGAAGAGGTGAGAGGCAGCCCCGCAGAACAGCCCTTCCCCTCCTGCCACCGATTCTCCTGCCCGCTGTTCCCCCACCTACCCCTGGTGAGTCCTGCCCTGTCAGAGAGCCCCGGATTCCATGTGGGCCTAGTAGAGCCAAGCGGAAGGGAAAGCCATTGATCTTCATTCAGGCAGGCCTGGAGTTCTCTGAAGGATGTTCGGTTTCATTCTGGCTCAGGGAAGCATCACTCCCTCAGGGGGATCGTGATTTCTGGCAAGCGGCCAGTTATCGAAGCCCAGCTTCCTCCTATCCCCCTACCGCCCTGTGCATGCATCCCTCCCCAACTTTGAGCCCCCTCCTCTGTTCCATCCTTTACTTCTTGCCCTGCGGTGTGGTTGGTGCCCTCCGCTTTTCCTCGATGGCTGAAGACAACTTTGCTCGCTCAGAGCTTTTTCCTCTCTTCCCACGGCAGCTGATTTCCCCCCTTGTCCTCTCCTCCTCTGTGATCCCTGCAGCCCTCCTTAAGACAGCACATACTTTTTGATTCCTGCTGCTCGATCCCTCCTCCTCTCCCCTCCCCCTTGATGGCTTCTTACTTGTGGGATGCAGGGGAAGGGAGCACCATTTCATTACAGGTGGGAGAAGGAAAACTGGTCCAGGCAGTGAAAAGGAAAGAGATCAAAGGGGGGGGGCTTTGGAGATGAAAGTTGCTTTGGGTGGATGTTTTGGTCTGCAGCATGTGTTTCCCTTTCCCCTCCTGCCTGCCTTTTCTCTGTTTCCTAGTGTGCCTCTGGAAAGCCGGGAAGGGGGGGGGGATGAATCTGCTCCTAGTGTGGAATCAAGAAGCTCCAAGGGGCCTTTTCTTGCAGTTGCTGCAGTAATGCCCCCCATTCTTCCTGCCCTGGCTGCTGCACCAAAAGCAGTTGATTATTGCTCAGTGGAACCAGCAGTGGGGTGGGAGGAAGGAATGGATTTCCCTTCTGCTGCCTCTGCCTCAGTGGACAAGACCTCCTT
>NW_015387060.1:291535-293187 GCF_001527695.2 Protobothrops mucrosquamatus | reverse complement strand
CGGATCCAATAAACATGTGGTTGCATTCAGCCTCCCCAGGATCCTGTCCACATCCTCGGGAGCCACAGAGTCAAACTCCTCCCATATAATAGTCTCAAGACCTGCTCCCGCCACCTCCCCCGGGGCCACCCAGTTGGAGTCCAAACCCTCTCGGATCCGAGCGACTTTGTCATGCAGATATTGTGCAAAATCCTCAGCCTTCCCCACCAGGGGGTCCCACCCCTCAATTGAAGGAGGGAGCGGGTCACCCTGAAGAGGGAGGCCGGGCGATTATCTGATGACGCAATGAGGGTGGAGTAGTAATTAGACCTCGCCACCCTCATTGCCACAAGGTAGGATCTAACATGTATCCTTACCTGTGTTCGGTCGGATTCGGTTCAGGTAGTCCTCCAACTGCTCTCTAGGCGTCTTTTCCGGCGTTTCATCTCTCTCAGCTCCTCGGTAAACCAAGGAGCTAGTTGAGATCTACGTCGGGTCAGAGGCCGCAACGGCAACGGCACGACTCGGTCCAGTGGAACAGCTTGCCCTCAGAAGTTGTAGGTGCTTCATCACTGGAGGTTTTTAGGGTCTCCTGCTTGAGCAGGTGGTTGGATTAGAAGATCTCCAAAGTCCATTCTAGCTCTATTCTGATTGATCTCTGAGGTCCCTTCGAGTCCAATTCTAAACCTCATCAAAACAAATTCTTAAGAGGTTTTGAATCACCCTAAAACAGGATTTTAAAGAAAACAACAGAAGCCTCTTTTGCATGAGAAGAAAAAATTGAGAAAGGTAGTTGAAAATTTCAGGTTATATATTATCCTCCACAGATTTCAATTCCTATGCAATTCAATCCCCCAAACAACAGAAAGTGAAAATCAGGAAAATAAAGGAGCGATATTGGAAGTAAATAAATAGATGGCCAAAAGGCCTAGAAAAGAGATAAGTGACTCTGGGTTGAAAAAAAAAGGTGGGGGAAGGGAGGCTAGCAGAAAATGATCTCCAGAAATGATGAGCAAAATGTCTAAGAAGAGGTCAAAACATCTTTTCCTAGCTTACATGGATGGATTTATTATTATTTTGTTGCGAAAATCTATCAGCTGCATGAATTTCAGTTTGTTTTGCTACTGCTGCCACTAACAATTACTTGCCTGAGTTGAGATGACTCCACTCTCTCTTGGGTAAGTGATATATGTCCAAATCAGACCCATTTTGCCTGGTCATGAGGCATGATGAACTTTTATCATCTTATCTCTGTATACCAAATTGAGCACCCTCAGGATAAATGCTTAGGGGATCTCTAGTCAAAGCAATGAAGTTTGCAGTTCCACCAGTAGTAAGTTCTTCTATAAGTCAAATTTGGTTACAAAACAAATTGGCATCCTCTTTTTTCTTTAGGCAGTTGAATACTTAACATCCCAGTTATGGTTTGACTACTAGCTCCAAGAACTTCAATTTCCTCTGTCATCTTTTCAGTTAAAGTAACTCAAAGACAAATACTATTTCTGCTGTGTTGCATCTTTTGGCTAATATTGGGAAATCAAGATAAATTTCAGGGCTTCCCCATTCATGTTTCTGGATTCTGAGAGGAGGAGCAGATGCCATAAGCCTTAGAGAATAGAGATTCTTCAAGGGAGGAGGAGGAGGAGGAGGAGGAGGAGGAGGAGGAGGAGGAG
>NW_015387060.1:271106-290900 GCF_001527695.2 Protobothrops mucrosquamatus | reverse complement strand
AGGAGGAGGAGGAGGAGGAGGAGGAGGAGGAGGAGGAGGAGGAGGAGGAGGAAATGTCACAAAATCTGAGAAGGATCTATCTACCTGGGCACAGCCTGAACATGTCATGGAAAGACTTCTGTGATTCTTTAGGATGACTGATGAATATCACTATCTAGTCATACACATGGAAACAGGCAGACACAGCTTTAAGGACACTGCAAGGGATTATAAGATGCACTGAACTGGAGAATGGAGGAGTTAAGGACACAATAACTGCTTTCTTCACTCCTTCCCATCTGGCTCAAGATGAAGAAAAGCATTCTGGAAGTGAGCACCTGGCTATGCAAGTGGTACCAACACTTATGAATCCAGAGAAGAGATCCTAAGAAATACAAGGATACCAAGCACTGGGAATGGGAATGGAAGAGGTATAGTATGTCACTCTGAAATTAGCAATCAGATACTGAACTAAGTCCAACCCCCCCCAATGCCATTGACCCTTATCTAAGTCTAGTCTCAGCTAATGATCAGGTGTTGACCATTAGCTGAGAAAATTCCTGTGTGTAGGCTTTTAACAGGAAAACAGTTTAATTGAACATTCATGTGTGGACTTGGGCTTTCATGCTTGACAGATTGAACTAGCTTGCATCTCACGGTCTGAGCCTGGGCCTGATAAATACAAAGCAAATGAAATAAATGTAATAAGAATTGTTTGACTACAACTACTAGCATACACAAAGGACAAATACATATCCAAAGACTTTTTCCATGGAAAAAGCTAAAATATTTCTGAGACCTCATACATCTTCATTACCCAACCCTGGAAACTCTTCCTTTATCTTTGCTTCACAAGCAAAAGTGCAGTTCATCTTCACTAATAAATCTCCTCTATGTTTAACAAATGGTAATAATATATTGCAGATTATCATTACAAGAGGTTGAATGAGTCCTGAATTATATTTAAACCTCCTCTCCAATTTTCATTAGTAGGCCAGTCACTGGCTTTTGAAGCAAGATCTTCCATAGTAGTGACTGATCATACTAAGCTTGAACTCTAATGCATGATTATCGATTACAGAGAATGACCACACAATAAAAAAATGTAGGCTTTAGACCAAGGAAAAAAAATCAAGGATTTTCTTGATTAGTAGAAAGAAAATAGATCTTTTCTATACAAATCCACTCAGGAGCAGCCTTATGATTTTGGGCATAAAATCCAGCAGATACAAATGGCCTGCATAAGGTCTTCTTGGATGAGACTTCAAAGAACAGCAGTGCGTATATGCATGTGTCAGGATTTTGGTGAAAATAATAATTACACTGTTTGCAATAGCTAAACAATAAAAGACAAAAACACTTTAATTTTACATTTAGTCCACATCAAAGATTTGGTTCTAGCCACAAAGGAGAACAGGTCCACTTAGCCTAGCAGAGCAGGATGAATATAGCTTTAATAGGGAAGCACTACAACACTTGGTTACACAGAAAAATATGGTTAATATTTAGAGACGGTTGAAGGGATGTTACCCTTCTGAACCACACAGAATTGTTCTTCAGGAGAAAATAACTTTAACAGCTGTCCAGTTTTGAAACTGGGGGGAAAATGCCTGGGAGAAAATGTTGATTATGCTTTTCTTCCTCTCTTATAATCTGGGGTATATGGTCATCCACAAAATGAAATAATTTAATATTTTCAAGCATTGTCTTTCTTTGTGAAGTGCATTCCTGCATTTCTACCTTATTCTACTCCAGCACATCTCCTAGCATATAACACACACCCCCAAATCAATGAATGCCCCTTTCTAGTGGTATTATGTGGAAGTTAAACAGGGTTGAGGGACGAGCACTAAGAGACCCAATAATAGAATGCCTGATGGTCTGACCTCTCTCCTTTGCAACCACTAACTGTACCTGTCCATTATATTGTTATTCCTTCAACTCCTAACTCTTGCTGGCAGTTCAAAAGTATAAGTTCAAAAGTATAAGTTCAAAAGTATCAAAAGCCACAGAGATCTCTACATGAACAAGGATAATTATGCTTCTTCCACAAGTGATTCATAGAGCAACTAATGAGTTTTTTTTACTCCATGCCAGTCCAGATACTCAACTGCTATTCCTCAAAAAGCTGCCCTGAAATTCCCCATGCACTGTTTGAAAGTCCTCCAGGTCTATCAAATAACCTAGGTGACCATCTTCATCTGCCTCTCCTCCCTGCAAAGGTTAATGGGTCCAATTAACTCTGTCCATCTATGGCTAATAATTAATGGAAAAAATCCTTCAGCACCAGGTCACATTTCATTTGCTCTGAGATAAAGGCCAAATTTAATCCATCTATGTGGGTCAGGACTCAAAAGAAGCATATTATTGCCATGGAAACCATACATTCTCAAACTGGCTCTAATCCCAAGGAGTGGAAGTTTAAATCATCCAAGACCAACAGACTGGATAATCCCGTAGCTGTCCCAGCAATGAGACCATGCACCTCAGGAATGCACTATACTATGCAGCTGAGAATATGAGAAGACCTTCAGATTGTCCTTTTGGCCCAATTTCATATGTCTTTACATATGGTTACCTGTGGGACCATGTCCCCTACAGTGACCAGCGTCTCCCAATATAGAATTACCACTTTTCCTTCCATTCTGGAGGGTGGAAGCTGATGCCATGCACAAAATGTGGCTGGGCAGATCTCAATGAGAGGAAATTATTTTAGTTATTGCCTGCAACTTACCCAACTAGATCTCCCTGTGCTAGAGGTATTAATAAAGCTGAGGCTTGGAGACAGAAGTTTTTAATTATCTGCCATACCCTCGATCTTATCCAGCTTGGGAATGATGGGATCACTATTTCCCCAGTACTCAGCAAACTGGTTGACAGCTTCCACCTTTTAATTTAGAAATATCTTCAGAAAAGATTCAAAGGTGCATATGTTTCAAGAATGCAGGCAGTCACAGTTCTTGCTTGCCATGTTGTCCAGGAGAAAGCAAACAGCTAGAGGGAGGAAAAATTGTAGGAAAACAAGTTGTGGACATAAATTGACTGAGTTGTCGATCATATTATCAAAGAGCATCATTCAAGCAGGAACTGCTCCTAGTCTAGCAAGAAATACAAGGTTGTCACGGAAACAGCAGCATTTTCCTTAGAGAAAACAAGGAAATATCTTGACAAAAAGCAAAGCTTAATTAAAACAGCTTAAACAATATTAAAATTATAGATGTCCCAGGAAACCTCTTAGGCTTTAATTCCAAAACATGCAAGTAACCAAACAAATAGCAGCTGAACAATAATAATATTCAAGAATTTCTAGCATTCTTCCTACCCAAGGTTGTGGGTGACAGATTTTTAAATTTTGGACTAACTCATAATCTTGAGAAACATTGTCCTGAGCAAAACAAATCAGGGTCTGGATGGGGAGGAACAGACTCAGGCTCAACCCTTCCAAGACCGAGTGGCTGTGGCTGCCGGCGCCACGGCATAGTCAGCTGACTCCATCGCTGACTATAGGGGGCGAAATTCTGGCCCCCTCGGAGAGGGTGCGCAATCTGGGGGTCCTCCTGGATTCGCGGCTGATGCTGGAAGACCAGTTGTCAGCCGTGACCAGGGGGGCGTTTTATCAGGTACGCCTGATTCACCAGTTGCGGCCTTTTCTGGACCGGGATGCCCTGCGCACAGTCACTCATGCCCTCGTTACCTCCCGCCTGGACTACTGTAATGCTCTCTACATGGGGCTCCCCTTGAGGAGCACCCGGAGGCTTCAACTGGTCCAGAATGCGGCCGCGCGGGCGGTGTTGGGAGGGACTCGTCGCTCCCATGTAACACCGCTGCTGCGCGAGCTGCACTGGTTGCTGGTGGCCTTCCGGGTGCGCTTCAAGGTGTTGGTTATCATCTTTAAAGCGCTCCATGGCATCGGACCTGGATATCTCCGAGACCGCCTTCTGCCGCAGGTTGCCTCCCATCGGCCGGTACGCTNGGCCTAGGGAATTTTAGTGGATTTTAAATTGGTTTTAATCAAATTTTTAGTAGAAGCGGCCAAATTTGAATATTTATTTTTAATCATTTTTAAATTTTGTATTGTTTTGTATCATTGTTTTAAACTGGCTGTAAGCCGCCCTGAGTCCTCCGGGAGAAGGGCGGGGTATAAATTTAATAAAATGAAATGAAAATGAAATTGTAAACCTCAGAATGCCTAAATGCCTCAAACTAATTGTGCTTTGGGGACAAAAGCAGTAAAAAGAGAAAGTTTTAAGAACAGTTTTAAGGACAGGTTTTAAAAGTTGAAAATAATTAAATAGGTGATTTAATACTATTTTGTAGAGATTAAACAGCAACCAAGACTTCTAAAAATAAAATTCTGTGAGCAAGATGAGGGGTACCTAAATCTGATAAATAAATAAAATAAAATCTTACATTTATCATTGTCACACTCAATAACTGTTTTATGAATGGCCACTATTTATAGGCATTGCCCCAGTCTGTGCTTCCTGCATTTCAACTTTTATTGATTTCAAAATAACTTTGTTAGATTGGATAGCTCCACAAGGTATTTTTTAATTCGTTTACTTCTAAAATGTAGCATTATTCCTTGAAAGTGATTGGCAGAAGGGCCAAAAAAACAGAACTTTTCTGTACAACTTCCAGCTTGTAAAATTTAGTCAACTCACAGCCACAACAAGCAGCAGTAATTTTAAGAAAGGCACACACACACAAAAAAAATCATAAAATAAGGACTCATCTCTTACCTGAAAGGAATCAGCTCTGTTTGTTCTGCTAAAGAGTACATTATGAACCATCCTGTAAAAATCAGAACTGCCAGAGAAACAATTTAGAGGATAGAATCGATACTTGGCATTATTTTAATTAACAACTAGAGGGCACTTGATCCTGTCTTCAGTCAATTTAGAAGACATTATATGGTGATGAAGTGGAATTTTATGATATTATCTGTTCATTTCCACCTGTTTATCTTTCATAGAAGATTTATTTAAAGGAGGATGGAAGCACATTTGCTAGATTCTGATACTGTTACCAGGCACTGAGAATTCCTACATGGGTGACATGAACATCTCAGGAGCAGAAGAAGGTTTTTCCATTTATCTTAAGCCCAGATCATCTTAAGCTCATTTAAATCTCCTAAATGAAAGCATTGATAAATGGAAGAAGATACTTATGTTCATAATGGGTCCAAAATTGCTTCTGCAGTTTCCATTCATTAAAATTGCTTTTGATTTCCTTCTCCTCATCTCCCACACCCTGAAAAATTATTCTCACTGGTGAAGTACAGGGTTTTTACGCTTCTTTCCATTGTGAGGAATCCAAATCATACCTTCCTCTGTATAATTATTTCTTCAGTAATCAATAATCTCCCTAGCTGCACACCTTTCCATTAGACCTCAATGGAATCCTCTTCAGAATGTTTCCAGATCAAAATGCCTCAATTTCTGACTTCTTGTTTTATCATTGGACCATTTCTAAATGTACCATTTGTGGCCCAGGAGTAAAGATGGCAGGTTCTTTATCTTCACCATCTACATGGGCAATGGGAAGAAAACATATAATGCAGCAAAAAAAAAACCTTTTGGATGATAGAAATAGCAGAACTAATTTCATTTGTCAAGAGAAACTATTTAGCTAAGTCATTTATTACATGTTTGTTGAGAACCATTCATTGCAAATTTATCCATTAATAAGATAGACAGAAGTGAGGTGGGAAAAATTCAAATGGAAAGAAAGTGAAATTGACTATTTGGATTGCCTAACTCCAGCTGGTTGTCTTTCCTCTCTGGACTACCTGGGAATGTTGACATCAATCTTGCAAACCTGAAAGTACCAGCCTCCTGCTTCTCTTTTACCAAGCAATAAGTTAAGGAGGTTCCTTTCTGAGTTTCTTTATCTACCCATTATGTAACTGGAAACTTATGTGATGGAGTTCTCTAGGCAGCATTTCTTCCCCTAGCCCTATCTCCCAAGGTTATTCCCACTTACCATTACAATATTTCTTCTTCTTTTGTGTCTAGATCAAATTTTAAACTGCCAGAATGAAGCCAACTTCTCGGCTTTGTCATTGGACAAAAATAAGTCATTATTGGTACATGTTTCTGGTTGTAGCCTGGGATTATCATACTGTGATGGACAATTAAATAAATAGAGAGAGCTTATACATTTTCTCCATAGCAAAGCAGTACATTGCTGCATCTAAAGACAAGTCTTCTTGTACGTTCTACCTCCTTCTCAAGCTCTCTATCCTTCCATACTGCTGTACATAATGGTTTGTATGAAGTGCTATGTAGAAGAATTCTCCTGTATGTTTTTTAGGCAGTTTTTATTCAATTTTCTGAAAGGGAATTTGCTTTCGAAGTTTATTTCAAGGAAAGAGGGCATTTCAGTGAAACTCGTAAAAGTGGAGTTCAGTGCTGTTATATTTGTTTAGTTATGATGTGACTGAGAAATGAGTGTGGAAGTCCTATTTTTCACTGATTAACCACCTCTGACTTCCCTCACTTCCATTAAAAGTGAAAATAATGTGTAGCAACTCTTCCCGGGAGGAAAATAATGTGCAGTAATTCTTCCCAGGGGGCTTTTTCAAGGTTGAGAGGGATGAGCAGCTGAAAAAAATTGGGGTGATGAATAAGGAAAGCAATAGCTATTTTTTATAAATTCAAGCATAGCTAATGAAAAGTCTCAAAGAGGAATGGAGAGAAACAAAACTCTCTTTTTCAGGTGAAAGAAGAAGAAACTGCAAGGTAGATTTCAACAGATTAATTGAGGCTCCAATAGTCAAAGCATTGAATTCTACCACAAGGATGTATTTTAGAGGAAAGGTATAAATAAATGAATTTTGATGTCAATTCCAGAACCCTACCACGAAAAAATATCTTTCTAAATTTGTCCTAATCCCTCTGACTGCCCCACCCCCACCAAATTATATTCATGACAATACTTTCTAGGTTATTTATTATTTTAGGCAGATTTACATTTTAAAAAAGCTTGTGGGATTTTCTTGTGGACCTCAAGTTAGCGAAGTATGTCATCCCAAAACGTATGACATCCGTAAGTTCTGTAGCAGTTATACTGTTACTGTTTCAGGTGCCCTATGACTTCTTGACCACAGTTAGGAGGCTCAGAACAAAGTATTTTTCAGTAAATCTTGGCATCTTTACTGTCCTGACAAATTTCCTCAATTTTTGGTACACTGAATTGTATTGAGCTAAAGCCAACGAGCTGGGCTGGTAAGACTGCACTGAACTTTGAGGAGACACACCATGGTTTTGCTTCCAGACTCCTGGTTGCCAGTGAAAAAGATAGTTAAACAAGTATTTTTTTTAAAAAATCAGATTGCCAATTCCATCTTCTTATCAAGTAGATTGTCAGCAAGCCTGGTTTAGAATCCAAAGAGCTTCAAAGGGCAGATGGATCAGTGAATACACCCTACCTTGAATACCAGATTGTCCGGAGAAACAATAAAGTGAGTTATTTTGTATGTCTCATGAAAACCCCCGCTTTTCCATTTCTGCATGTGCCAGGAATCTCAATTTACCTAAATGTCTATCTTCCCCTCCTTTCCCAAGATTAGCATATAAAACTGTTCAAAATGAAAGAGATAATCAGCAGTACAACCCTGCTGTTGGCCGCCTTAAAGGCTCAAGGCCAAATGTTTTTTGTGATGTTTGCTCTTCTAAGGTGCGTGTCAATGGTGTATTGGCAGACTGAAAGGGAAAGCTATTAACAAAACAGTCCAGTAAGTTCTGATTTATCTCCCTCACCATCTCCCAAACCCACATTTATCCCCATATTATAGGAATAAATTTTTCTTCTAAATTTCCTTTGGCCCTAAAAAGAAAAAGAGAAGAAGAGGAGGGAAGAGAGAAAAACACAGACTAAATGAAATGGAAAGGAGATTCTGAAAGAGTACCTATTTTAAGGTAATCACTTAAAGCATAGGACAAACAGAAGTTTCACACAGAATGGGATAACTCACCACAGCCAACTCACCCAGGACAACTCATCGTAGGGCAATTTAACAATTCAACTTAATTATTTAAAATAAATAAAAAAAATATTTAATTTTTTGTCATTCACATTTCATTTTGCATTGTTCTTGCTTCCTTGCCTTACTTCGTGATCTCTTGTGACACAGCTAATGATCTGAGACAAGGAAGAAGATGGAGGCCATGGGGGAAAGTGAAAGGATCCTCGGTCCATGTCGTGCTGTTGGGCTGTAGAATTTCCCTGGGTGGGATTTTATGCAGAGATGCATGGCAAAATTTCATGGCATGAAAGAGCAAAGTGTGGATCAGAGTTGCGCATGAGGATGATTCAATGCACTTAGTACAAGGCAGAGAAATCAAAAAGAAAAAGAGAATTTGATGTAGTGGTTAAGGTAGCAAGCTAGAAACCAGGAGACTCTAAGTTCCAGTTCCATTTTTGTCAAAAAAAATCCAGCTGGGTGACCTTGGGCAAGTCAATCCAATCACTCCACAGGGTTGTTGTGGGCAAAATAGGAGGAGGACGATGTATTGGATATGTTCACTGCCTTGAGTTATTTGTAAAAACAATAAAGGTGGAAAGAGAGAGAGGGAGAGAGAAGGAGGGAGGGAGGAAAGGACAGAGAGAGGGAGAGGGAGAGAGAGAGAGAGAGAGAGATGAGACAATAGCAAGTCACTTTGAAATCTTGCTAAGAAAACTTCAGGGACTTGTCCAGGCTGTCACCCGGAGTCATCACTAGAATAAAATAATAACTTTATTGTCACTTTGAATGTACTCTAATCGGCATACATTAAAATGAAATTTTGTTGCATATAGCTCTCAAAGGGTCACCACCTCCGATATACACCACATAAATATGACAAAAATAAATAAATACACCAAATAAATGCATGCATATATACATACAGAGAAACAAACAGACAGAGAATAAAGACAGAGAGAGAAAGAAAGAAAGAAAGAAAGAAAGAAAGAAAGAGAAAGAAAGAAAGAAAGAAAGAAAGAAAGAAAGAAAGAAAGAAAGAAAGAAAGAAAGAAAGAAATGCATCTGCATTTTCCCTCTACCAGTTCTTATTCAGGTGTTTGGAAAGGAGACATGCTTTACAATTGTTTTTTTTTTAAAGAGAAAAGAATTTTAGAGCAATTCTTGGTTTTGTGTTCTTGCAGTTGCAATATTATCAAGGAGATAGCCAAGATGTGTGTTATGAATGTCCTGCCTTTCATTGTACATTCATCTCTCCAGGAATTTGTGGCTTCCCTGACTGAACGCATTTCAACTGAATCTCTAGGGAAAGTAGCACAAGGCAATGTTTGAGTATTCATAAGCGATGGTTTCAGGACCACAAAAGGAGCCTCCCCCTTGAGAAATGTTTGGAGGCCATGCTTTAAATCAGTGGTTCTCAAACTGTGCCTTTCACCCAAAACAAATGAACAAACCTCAGGGACTGGCTGTAAGTCCCTTTCTTCAGCACAAGTGTAACTTCAAACAGTTGCTGGACAAATAATGTAATACTATGGACTGCTCTGCCATACCTTAAACTCTTTTATTCCTTGAACTGGTCTTGAAAACTTAGTTTTTCCTCCCGATGCTAGTTAAGAAGTGTGTGAAATTATTATTCTGGAAACGTTATTACTGTGTTTCATATGTTATTCTCTGGGTTATTATCTTCCTTGGTTTGTATTGTATTGCTTTTAACATGTATGTCATTCAGAGTCATTATGAGTTAGGAGGCCTACTAATTTCATTTTATGAATTTATTTATTTAAACCTTTTAAGTGGCTGCCCATCTCACTATTGTAACTGGTAAAGGCTGTTTTGCATGGATTCTTTTCCTTCCTACGAGGACAGTTCCAATCAGGATATGGGGAGATGAAAGCTCAAGCTCTGGAGTTTAGGTTTTTTTCTCCCCTCCCTAGTCTTATTCAATATGAGATTTGCATGAAATTGCAGGGAGAGGTCACCCTTTAATCTGGGATCGGATGTCAATATTTTGATGATATCCAGCTTTACATCTTGACCCCAAACCAAACCAAAGATGTAGCAGAAGTTTTGATGTGGTACTTGGAGGCTGTGTTCAACTGATTGAGACAAAAGAAACCGCAGTTGAATTCCAGCAAGATGGAATTACCGTTAGTACAGAAGCTATCTGGTTCCAGGGAAATTCCACTTACTGCTCTTGATGAGTTTGGATTCCCCAGAAATTGTTAAAGTGTAATATGGCTGTTTTCCTGGATTTACAGCACCTACTGGAACAATCCAATGAGGCTATGAGTTACACCCATTTCTGAACTGGAAGGGAATGAGAGCAGTGACTCAGTCTTTTGTTGTCTGTCAGTTTTATCACTGCAATTTAGTCTATGCCGGACTGCCTTTGTTGGTCCTTGGTTCTCTCTGAGCTTGGTGGCTTTCTTGCAGATGTTTCATTACCAAATTAGGTAACATCATCAGTGTATTTAGGGTAATGAAACATCAGCAAGAAAACCAATAAGCACCAACGACCCCACAATATAATCCTGATCTACAAATATTCTCTTCTAAGGGCTGCCTTTGAAGACCCAGAAGATGCTTAAGGACAATTTTATCCAACACTTTCATTGCCACAGAGATCCAGAGATCCACAGGGATATGATTGTTCTGGTCCAAACAAGATATCTGCTTTAATCCTGCTTTTCTCAGACAGATAAACTCCAAAGAACGGGATAATATTCAGATTATTTATTCCTCAGGAATCTCAAATAATAACTTACAGTCAAGAAGAGATCTTCTGATGAACATATCATAACCTTCTCTGTTCTTCCGGTGAAGAATTAATGGTAGACTCACCCCATGGCTCTTATGGGACACATCACCTCATGTCTGTTTTCACAATGGCTTCTACATACACGAAGCCAGGAAGAACTGCAATAAACTTTGAATGCTCCTGCTGACTTGACAAACTATAGGATTAACTGACCGCTAAGACTACATTACCCATAACCTATCTCTTAAGGAAACAGTGTTTAACCCTTTAGATGCTAAACTTTCTAACATACAGTTCTCTCAATGATACAACATTAACCCTGTAAATGCTAAACACAATTCTCAAGTATATACTCTGGCCAGATGATTACATAACTGGTCCAGCACAATGATGGAGCTGGTTACCTTATTGATGGGTGAAATTTTGCTATGAACAATAATGGCAACAAGTCATAGGCTGATCAGGTGATGACATGCCATCACAAAGGATTAATGGTAATGTTCTCCACTCCCATATCACATCTCATCTGCTCTGAGATAAAAACTAGATCAAGTGTGCCTTTCCTATATTGAGTAGGACTCAGTCTCAGTCGGCGAAAGGCTGTGATTGCCATGGATGTTATTTATCCTGAGGCATTCCATATTCCCAAACCAAAGCATTGAGACTGAAGTCTATCAAACTAAGGAAATCCAGTAACAAACCTTCTGTAAGATCCAACAAGTCATGTAGCTATAAAACTGGGTGGGCAGCACACTAGTGCATCATTTGCCTATCCCTGGAGCATAGCTTTAGGTAATAGCACCCACATTTAGTTTCCTAAAGAGCAGGGTGTCTGATAACAGCCAAGATCTCATGAATAATTATTGCCAAATCTCTTCTGGAATCACAGGTGCTCAAAAATGCTACATCTTGGAAGATAGATCTCAAATAGGGCAATACACCATCCTTTCTTAGCCAAATCTATTTTCTCCTCCCTAATCAAATAACAGGGGGTCCTGACCTTATTACATACAGAAACATAACTAGCATTAACTAACAACAATGTGAGGCTAAGGTCACCAGCAATTGTCTTATAACCTAATTTCTTTCATTAATATGAAAGCTTGAGAGGGACAATGGACTAATTCCATGAACAAAATGCAGTTTCATCACCCCACTTGAGCTAAAATACTCAGTGAAGAGTTTTGCAGAATCTTAGGTTTACAACATAAAAATTCCACAGTTATTCTGCTTTCAAATGCTATCTCTCTATATGAGCAATTTACAAAAGCAAAATTTTTGTCTATTTCTTGGGTGTTTTGAGATAGGAAAGAATTTTCCCTCTTTAATGAAAGTGGAACAGTCTGCATTTGTTGATTGCTTTGATAGCTACTATTATTTTTATCAATACAGTATAATTAATTTTTTGATTGCTTGACTGAATGATATAAACTCAAGTGGTTCTGGGCAGCTTACACGGATCAAAACAGGAAAAAGCCCACCATAACGTCTGGTGCCCAACTAAATGATATCCCTATTCTCACCCCACCCCAAAATTCTCCACATCAAAAAGAATGCTCCTACGAACACTGACAGAGCAAGCCACAAAGTATATAAAAATAAGACCAAATTCTATTCCCTTCTAGCACTGATGATGTTATCTAGTTTGGTTATCTAGGCTTGCTAAGATGATGGCACCTTGCTTGGCTGCGGCTGCTTCAGCTCTCAAAAGTGTGGGGGTTAGGGAGGGAAATAAACAATCCAGACTGAAAGGTTATCTTATCTAATGAAACATCTGCAAAAAACCCACCAATCTTAGAGAACACAAGGACCCCACAATAAGAACAGAACCTTTCTATCGATTTGATCCAAAAGCCTGAGGAAGACTCTCATGTCACCAATCCATATCTACTATAGTGAATAAATTAAATAACATTTTAAAGAGATGTTTGGGTCTCAGTTTGTATCTTGAGGGTTCTGGGCTGGGAAACCAGCTTGAGAAGACCAAGGCCTCTTTAGATGGATTACCAAGATACTGATAGACATAAACTGCCTTTATGTTTTTCAATTTATCCCTAATTCTATATCTCAGGGAGGTAGAAGGAAGCAGGAAAAGAGACAATAGTAGCAAGACATAACTGCTGCAACAGCCAGATTGTCCTGGATGGATGGAGCAGACTGGTCAAAAGTAAGACCCTTAAAACGTCCTTAAGAAGGCTGAACCACTCAGAGTTGTTTTTTCTAACTATTCTAACTGAGCCTTTATTTTATATGTAGAAATTAGAGCTGTGCTCCAGATGTGAACAAAGCCAGAAAATAAAGTAATATATATTACTTTATATATCAAAGTAAATTTGATTGACATGCAATATATATTTTTATTCACTCAAGTGGGCCTAGTTACTCTTTTCCAGGTTAAAAGTGCTTGTCTATCAGAAATAATGAAACCTTATTTATATAAAAACAAGACAAGAGAAAGGAAGGTGATCCGTTGATTAAGAACTCTGTGCCCAAATCATACTCTTGCAAAGCCATCATCAGTTTCTTGAGAGGGATGGAGTTCTTATGAGAAAAAATATTTGCTGCCTCCCATTATTTTTAAATTATCTCATGCATATTAGGTGTATAATAATGTTTATGATTTGTGTAAATTTTTATTTTCATTTTATTAAAGAGAGGAGTGAGTTAATCTTTTTGTACTTTTCCAGACCTCAATTCCTAGTAGTCATTTATAATTAATTTATTCACACTGTAATCAATATATTTCTATGAAAACGCCACATCTCCTCTCCTTATATGTGGCAAACGTTCCTGCAAATTTCACATTGTTCTAATTGTTATAGTTCTAAATCTAGATGTTGATCTAGATTGATAGGATTTTGTTTTGTAAATAATGGGAGGGTGGAGTTTCTGGTCCAGGAATTAATTCAGACTCTACTGTCTCCAAAATGACATAGTCTGATTTACAAAGTCATTTACAAAGCTCTTCATATGGCCTTTGGAGTAGATTAGGTTGTTTCTGTATAGCTTTCCTGGAAACTGTGTGCAACAAAAATTAAATAAAAATCCTCTACCCTCACATCAAATTAGAAGGGCTAAATTCAAGGATTAGAAGAAGTATCTTTTTCAAATATCCAAGTTCTCATAAGTTCTATCCAACAGGGAATGAGAGCTGGATGAACACACTGTCTCCATGCTGGATCAAAGCTCTCTTTTAAATTTGGATGTGTGAGCTGTCAGAGAATTCAGTCTCCAATAATCACTTTTATAGGAATAGGGAAGAAGGAAGTAAAGCGTGTATCTTGGACCTGAGAACCCACTGGAAAACAACCACAGTAGTTCTGAACCTGATCTAGGTATATTTTGCACCCCAATATGTTGGTTCCACTTCTGAGTTCAATAAAGGCCTGGAAGATCTGACTCTCTCCATAATTTAAATCCCTCTCTGAAGCTTACAACAAGAAGATAAGGCTGATACTCATTCAGTGATAAAGATTTTCAAGTACACAATCACACTTATTTGTAATGTGCTGCCATTCATGAGGGTAACCGGATCAGGGCAAAAATGTGCTTTCTTCAGAGCAGAGAAGATTAGTTACTTGATGAATCAATAATTCTATTTTCAGGGAATGCTAATGGCAAACCATTAGGTAAAAGCTCAAATGGATAATCTTTTATTCCACAAAGCATGACAGATTTTAGTAAAGCAATCTTAAAAGCAGCATTAATTGCTGGCTTTTTCCCTCTGCCCCTTAATATTTTTTTTGTTTAAAAAAGGAAACCAGAGCACTAACCTTGTGTATATATTCCTCTTCAAGGATTTCATAGCCTTTTTATAGAGGTTTGCATAGCAAAGTATATAATAGTTCACAATGGAAAGGAAATGACTGGTAGTATCTCAATGGTATAAAGAGAGGTAGGTTACATTCAGAAGGAAAAACTATGTTCCATTTTCCCTGCTTATGTTTTCTGCCAAAACACTCATCAGTGCTTTTATGTCTTACTACTAGATAGTTCAGCAGTGAGCATGTTTTGTTCTTTCAGGAGGGAACTCTTGCTAGTGACAGAATTAGCTGAGCAGAGTCTTGCAGAGCTGAGACCAAAATTACTCAGTTCAAAGTCAATAAAAAGTGCTACATACACTCCAAGAAATGCAATTCTCTTTCAGGATAAGCAGCATTACACAAAGGGAAGGAAGGAAGGAAGGAAGGAAGGAAGGAAGGAAGGAAAGAAAGAAGGAAGGAAGGAAGGAAGGAAGGAAGGAAGGAAGGAAGGAAGGAAGGAAGGAAGGAAGGAAGGAAGGAAAATTATGAATAAGACAAAACATCAACACTAAGTCTATTCACTATTTATTTATTTTTGGTGCCTTTGAGTCAATGTTAACTCTTGGCAACTACCTGGATAAGTCCCTGAAGTTTTCTTGAGAAGATTTCAGAAATCGTTTGCCATTGCCTCCTTTCTTAGGCTGAAAGACAGTGACTGGCCCAAGGTCATCAGCTGCTTTGTGCCTAAGGCAGGAGTACAACTCACAATTGCACAGTTTCTAGCCTAGTCCTTAATAACTACACCAAACTGGCTCTCCTAAGTCTATTCACTAGATTTCTCAGTATCTTTCTGCCCTTGCAAACCAGTCTTGTCTCCATATATCGCATTTGTTTTTCAATCTTTTTGATGATCCCATCACTTCCCTCTGGGGCAAGCATAAAGGTAAAGGTTTCCCTGTCTAGTTGTGTCCAACTCTAGGGCGGTGTGCTTATCTCCGTTTCTTAGCCGAGGGAGCCAGCGTTGGTGTGATGACCCAGGGCACAGCACAGAGGCAATGCAGTCAGCTGGCAATTCAAACAGTTCTTTTATTGCTCCAAATTTTCCCCAAATGCTCCCACGTTTGCTGGCAAGCCTCCAACAAAAGAACACACACACCCCTTCAGCCGACTCTGGCTGAAAGTAGGTTCAAATACAGTCTGATTAGCATAAGATGTCAACGCTGCAAATACTGTATATTCTTGCTTTGACAATGTGCAGAACTGTCTGGTATTTATATAGTTAAACCAGCAACCAGGAAAGAGGGAGGAGCATAAGGATAGCCCGGGAGAAAGAAACCGGAAGTAAATCACATCTTCCAAGTTGATTGGAAGATGTGAACCATGACCCTACAATAAGGGAGTGGAAATGTTTGGAATGTTATCCGTAACGGAAGAGAAGCAGATCTAAGCATAATGTCAAGTGTCATTATGCTTAGTACTCAAGGCCATAGAGATAACAAGGAAGAAAACATAAACTTAACGAGTTTGCCTGAGCAGTTTTCAAAAGAGAGAATCCGAAATATAGTCCAAGGTCTTTAAACATTCAAGTAACGTGGTCAGTCAATCTAATAGTTTGAGTTTCCAGGTTTCCAAACAGAAGTCACAGAACAAGAGATCAGCAACAATACACAACACTCCAAGAATCAGCATTTGTTCCCCACAAATGCCCCTCCCCACAGCGTTACCTTAAATCTCAATCTCCAGGTGTTCCTTGTGGAGAAGGGTGGGATGCTCTCCTCCCGAGTAATTGAGCCTGCCTGAGTTGTTCCCTCCTTCTGTCCACTCTCCATCAGGATCAGGTGGGAGTGGCCCTTGCTCATCGCCTGAACTCTGCCTCTCCTGTTCCTCCTGTTCCAATCCTGAAGGGCCCTGGCCTACCTCGGCCTGCTCTTCCCCACATTCCTCTGAAGCCACAGACACCTCTCCCTTGGCCTCCATAGGGTCCCGTTCCGGTTCATTTTCCTCCGCAGATTCAGGCTCAGACGGAGGCATGACACTTGGCCAAAGACATTTCCATGGTCATGTGTGCCAGCATGGCTACTTGCCAAAGGAGCATGGAACACTATCACCTTCCCACCGAAGTGCTACCTGTTTATCTACTCACATTTTCATGCTTTCAAATTGCTAGGCAGGCAGGGAGCTCACCCTGTTGTGTGGCACTTGGATCTCAAACCCAGGCTGTCAGCTTTCCAGCTGACAAATTAGGCATCTTTCACCAACCATCACACCCCTTGGGGCAAGTATTCAGGTTATGAAATTTGCATTGGACCGATAATGCCTGCGCCACCAACTTCTCTCCCCATCTGTGATGATACCTATGGTACTATACTGACCATTTATTTCTATATTGATTCACAAAAACTTAGGAGTCTGGTGTCTGTTAGTTTTCTGACCCAAAGATTTTATAATTTTATCATGAGCTTATAACATTCACAAATTTAATCAGTCAGTCAGAAAAGGTGTCCTGGTTTTTTTGTTTTTATTTTTGCCACTGTAGGCTAACATGGCTCTCCTCTTACAGTATTTATCCACATTTATTCCATGCATACTTTTTAAACACTTCTCATTTGACCTACTTTTAAGATTCTCCCAAATACTCAGTTCTTTAAGTGTTTGTTTCTTACAACAGAATAAATATTACTATCTTTGTAGCAATGTTTTTGTTTCTTAAAATTTCTTCCTCCATTTCCACAGGTTCAGAAAACATTGCAGCAAGCTACACACTTTCATCTACATGCTCTAATTTTTTGCCATTTGTATTATAGTAATAAATTTATATGCTGCCGGACTCCCAGATTGCATTGCCTTTAGAAACATGCAAAGGATTATACTGCTTTCATCAAAATGATAAAAGCAGCATGATGGAATCATGCGCACAATGCCACAATACATGCAGTATTGTGTTAGGTCACTGCTTTCATCAATCTGACTGCCCTTGCTTTCCACATCAGGTTGCTGATTGATTGTTTCATTTTTTTAAAACTAATAATTTTTGGAAAGCACAGATCTCTCACTCTTAATGCCCATATCATATTAATAACAATAGATCTATTTCTTGCTTTAGGATTGACTTGGTAACTAAGATGTTTCCTGAAACTCTTAAAAAAAGCTTCTCAGTCTCCTGAGAATTTGCTCCTGACTCATAAAACTGTGGACTACATGAATAGTTTTATGTTGCCCTCTGTAAATTATATTTTTTCTTGGATAAGAAATACCATGGAGCAGTTGGAAGCTTTTAAAATAATTGCAGTTAAAATTGCATCATTGTTCAAGAAATTGTGAAATAAGTCACAATGTATGACTAGTTACACTAGTAATGTTTTGAAATCACCAGATAATATCAAAAAGTTTAAAAAGTTAAAAAGGTTTAGATTTTTAGTTTTTATCTACGCATTCTTATTTTCTGTTTTGGAATTTGATATACCAGAATTTTATCTGGACCAGAGAAGAGACACTACTAAGTTGGGTGGCCTTAGAAATCTAAAAAACAAACATTAAAAGAGCCATTCACATTTTTTAACATTGTCCTATGTTTTCATCACAGCTAGCCAATGCCTTGATAGAATCTTTGCCCTGTAAAATCACCTGACCTTTATATTTGGGTTGTGTCATCGCACCCATACCCAAGAGGGTACAGCTTGTTCTATGAACCCACAATTCTACTTTATATTTTGCTTGTTCATACCAATGGTTTTTGTAGTCCTCAAGGTTGTTACTTCAATTTTCACAAAAAGAGCAGGAAGGGAAAGGGTTAGCCATCCTTTGCTGGTTCCTACTATAATTCCCCCAGCTTGTAATAATGTAAGCTCTTGAAACATGATAGATCCATTTGTGATTATACAAATGATTATGAGTGTTTGATCGATTTGACCTTAGCAACTCATCTAATTATCTTTAAAGATACCTGCATAGAGGACATACAACAATGGTTTGAAAGCACAGGCTGGGTTTTGTTGGCACTTCAAAATCAGAGGAACGTAGAAATAGATTCCCTCCACTGACGTTAGCCTTTCTTCTCTTTAGAAGCCTAGAGCTTTCTGTTGAGAAAGGGATCGTGCTGAGTGCAACACATTTGTCATGCTGGGACACCCAAGTTGGTTGTTGACTACCAGGCTGAGTAGATTTGTACTATTGACTTTCTTTCTCACTCAGCCAGAAATCATCTAATCCTATTATGGCAGGGAAAATAATGCACAGATTTCATCCTGTAATAAATCATAAACCAGATTGGATTTACAATAGCTGCGTGGATCAATGCAAGTAAAAAATAGCTCAAGGCTAGGTTTTATTGGTGGCAAAGATGCATGGGCAACATGACCTTTCCAAAGATATAATTGTTCCTTTGTGGTTATCAGAAACAGGGTCGGGCAGTGAGTTTTTACTATCCATTTAACTTTACAAAATGGAAGCCTGTGGTTTTCACTAACCTCTATAAAAAATTTTCCTACAGAAAGGCTGACTTTGTGAAAAGTACAGGAATGTGCTATATATAGACTGATATCCAGAAATGTGGTTTACAGTGGTTTAGAGCTGCTGGATAGATGCCTACTGAAAAGGAGATTTACAATCTTTAGTTATAACTCGTGTAAATCCCAAGGCACAACATTAAGAGGGAGGA
Source organism: Protobothrops mucrosquamatus (assembly GCF_001527695.2). Lineage (NCBI taxonomy): Eukaryota > Metazoa > Chordata > Lepidosauria > Squamata > Viperidae > Protobothrops > Protobothrops mucrosquamatus. Next base: position 271,797 of record NW_015387060.1, on the reverse strand, counting down.
CATTTTTAAATTGGAAACTACGAGCAGCCAAGGGAACAACTGAGTGGTAAAGCAGAAAATTGTAACAAAAGTAGTGGTATCTTCCACTATTTCCAAAAATAAACTCAGAAACCTCATCCAGAGAAATTTGACAGAAATTTTCAAGCATACTGAGAAGTAGATCAGGGAAACTTTCCAGGAAATAGTTGTACTAAATTCTTGAAATAGCTTTAGTTGTACCAAAAGAGGAAGTCCTGTTGAGGGAAAGCCAATTTCAGCAGAATATTTCAGTTAACACTATCAATATTCCACTTTACACTATCACCAGGCAAGTTTATGAAATAGCAGCAATTGTAGGAAGCCCAAAAATCAGGTGCCCAGTCTAGGCAGAAGAATTTCCTGATGGGTGACAAAATGTTCTATTTTGAAGAATATATTTCAAAATGGAGTTTTTCTGGAGCAAGGAGAGCTTCATTATTTGAACTTGAACACTGGGCGCTATCTAACAAAATTAAATTCAATGGTGAAAAAAGTAAGGTTCTACATTTAGGCAAGAAAAACCAAATGTACAGGTATAGTATAGGGGGTACCTTGCTCAATAGTAGTAACTGTGAGAGGGACCTCGGAGTCCTAGTGGACAATCATTTAAATATGAGCCAGCAGTGTGCTGCAGCTGCCAAAAAAGCCAACACAGTGCTGGGCTGCATTAACA
>NW_015387060.1:251931-271075 GCF_001527695.2 Protobothrops mucrosquamatus | reverse complement strand
GGGGCTGCCACAAAGAAGAGGGAGTCAAGCTATTTTCCAAAGCGCCTGAAGGCAGGACAAGAAGCAACGGGTGGAAACTAATCAAGGAGAGAAGCAACCTAGAACTAAGGAGAAACTTCCTGACAGTTAGAACAATTAACCAGTGGAACAACCTGCCTCCAGAAGCGGTGAATGCGCCAACACTGGAAGTTTTTAAGAAGAAACTGGACAGCCATTTGTCCGAAATGGTATAGGGTTTCTTGCCTGAGCAGGGGGTTGGACTAGATGACCTCCAAGGTCCCTTCCAACTTTATCATTATTGTTGTTGTTGTTGTTGCTGTTGTTGTTATTATTAATTTACTGGGTCAGCTAAACAAGTAAAATGAACTGATTGGGATCAAAACACTTCTTCATTGGTGCTGGAGACAGGAAACTTCAATCCCTGATTTGGAATCCTCAGTGCAAGGTGCTCTTGCCTTATAAAATTAGGTGCATAAACAACAATTATTTGGCTAATCTGTAAAATATCAGATTTCAAACCAGGGTGATTCTCTGTACCAAAGACAGAGCTGATTAATGCAGGAATCCTTTACTCTGGTTGTTACATAATCCTCATATAATAATAATAATAATAATAATAATAATAATAATAATAATAATAATAATAATAATAATAATAATAATAAAGTTGGAAGGGACCATGGAGGTCATCTAGTCCGACCCCCTGCTCAGGCAGGAAACCCTATACCATTTCAGACAAATGGCTGTCCAGTCTCTTCTTAAAGACTTCCAGTGTTGGAGCATTCACGACTTCTGGAGGCAGGTTGTTCCACTGGTTAATTGTTCTCACTGTCAGGAAGTTTCTCTGTTTGCAGCTTGACACACAGCTAAATTCACGTATCCTCCAATAAAACAACTTGTGTGCGTAGATCTGGATACTTTATTAAAAGAGCAGCATGGTGAAACTGGAAAAAATAGAAATACATATAATAAGAACCCAAATACAAAATAAACAGTATTGAATTGTTGATGAACATAACAATTAACAAATACAGATAAATCTAAATCTCACCAGTGATGCGGTGTGTATGGGATGTGAGTTTTGTCCTCAGATGACCATGTGCCACAGATTAGGCTGGATTCTTCCTGGTGCTTCTGCTTCCTTCCAAGTGCTAAAGGAAATGGAGTCTGACCTCCCAGCATGCACTTGTTTTGGGAATAAGAGTTGATGAGTAAAAGGATTGGGAGTGAGAGTTGATGAGTAAAAGGGCTGGGTCTGCTTCCAAACAATACAGATTGGTATCAGGACAACATTGCCACACCCACTGCCCGTCTCAATGGAGTGAATTAATCAACAATTTAAGATCAGGAGGAAAAGGTGTCATCATAAATCCAGTCCAAATTCAAAAGGAGTTCCTTTCTATAGCCAAACGTCTCTGAGAAAATTCAAGTAGTTTTTTTCTGACAGATCCCAGGAATAATCCTCACAGTGACTTTGCAGATGTGTTTCTTCACTGTTTCATTTCCTGAAGCTTCTATGAAAACCCAGAGGTTCTCACGGATCTACAAGCAGTGAGAATCCACATAGGCATGATCCGTTCTGAGACACTGATTTCCTATTCATTCCAAGCATTGACCAAAATCCCAGCCGTCCTCTGAAACCCAGCTGGATCCATCAGGTGCCTAGTACAGACTAATCAACCAAGTCTTACCTCCCTGCACTAGAGAAAAATCCAAGCTAACAACAACAGTAGTGATCCATCCACAAGGGTCAGAAAGTAACCTCCCCCCCCAGTTCTGGATCACTCTGCCACTACCCAATATTTTTTTAAAAAATAGATCTGGTATGTGAGCCATCACCATCCCTCTATAGTTAGCCCCTCAGTGAGCTGGGTCAGGTCCATGATGACATGGTATTTCTATTTTTGTGCTCAGAAAAGGAAGATTGAAGTCCTCCCAAACCATAAGCCTTGGGAACCTAATTGCCAACCTGGTCATGGCATCTAACAGCCCAGGTATTGAGGTAGGTATATAGCAGAGAAGCTACTGCAGAAACAACAATCAATATCTGATCCTTAGAGCCCCAAATCCAGCACAATGTGTCATATCCAGTTATCTGCAGAGCAGTGTCCTTGAAAACCAGCAGAATTTCCTGGATAACAAAAGCCATTTCCCCACCCTTGCCCTGGGATTTTTGCCATACTCAAAACCTGTCTGGTCATATCTCCAAGATTGGCGCCTCTCTTCTCCACCAAATCAGAAAAATTAGTGGAAGATCAAAATTATTATTCCCCTAAATTTAACATTTCTCAATTAGAAATTCTGTGCCAAATTTAAGTATTGTTTTCTGATCTATTCTGGGTTAAAATAGACACAAATTAGATGTGGATTATAATTGACTTGTACAATTCGGAAATCCAGGGCTTTTTTTTCTCATAGAACGCCCAGAACAGAGTTCCGGCACCTTTTTTGGATGGAACCTTGTAGGGTAGGCAAGGTGGGTTGTATGACATGCGTGAGTTCCAGCACCTTTTTTTTTTAAAATAGAAAAAAAGCACTGCGGAAATCCATCAATGAACATCTTTAGAGCTGGGAAAGAGAGAATGCATATAAAAGCAAAGGGACCAAGTCATCTAAATAATTTTTCCCTTTTCTTTGAAAAGAGGATGATTGAAAAGCAATCATTTATAATAACAACTTGTTTGTTTCTCCTCCCTTAACCTGCTCAGTCCATTACTTATCTAAGTATAATAATATTTCCGGCTCTTCCATTATACTGATTTGCTTTGTAATGCAATTGAAGGGCGTAAGAAATAATGTTCTCTGAAATATTGTCCAAATAAATTGGCAAATAAACTTTTTTTCAATAAAAAAGTACTAGGGCATCCAAAAACTGACTCACTATATTTTAAGTGCAGGTGATGATTGATGAACTCCAATGGTTGTCTTCCCGAAATATGTTGACTTTATTTCTATAGTCACTTTCCTGACATAATTGTAAAATACACACTGGGAGGAAAGGTTCTGTTTTTTGTATCTCATTCTTCTGATGGAACTTGTTTATGCAGGTTCTCCTGAGGGGGAGAAAAAGAGACAGAGAGAGGAAAAATGCATAGCTAGATTCTGCTGCTTTCTTTCTAATGCTCTGCTTTTTCTTTATTCCAAGTCCTTTTATCTTTATTTTTTTATCTCTCATTTGTCTGACATGTCCCATTGTCTCTGTGTCAACATTATTTACCATTCAGCTTTAGTTCCCCACTTTCATCCATCCTTTAGTTCTATGTTTATTCCCTTTCCTTTCCTTTCCTTCTGCCTTCAAAATAAAACAAATTATGATTTCTCCATGTATTTTTCTTGTCTTAGACAATTGTTGGGTAAATGGGTCTAAGATAGTATGCTTTTGGTCACAGAATTGTACATAATATAGATAGCAGGGGCAGTCCCATGAAGAGCCTATCACAATTGCTCATTTGAAGCATAAGGAAGGGGATGAGTGACAATATTGTCAATACTTTTTGTTGCAGGAACCAGGGCTTTTTTTCTCATAGAACGCCCAGAACGGAATTCCGGCACCTTTTTTGGGATGGAACCTTGTAGGGTAGGCAAGGCGGGTTGTATAGTATGTGTGAGTTCCGGCACCTTTTGTTTGTTTTTTTTTAGAAAAAAAGCACTGGCAGGAACAGACAGCTATTAGCGATGAACCATTTGAAAATGGCAAAGGACACAACTTCCACTCAGTGTTTCTGCAAGATCTTTCAGTCCAGAACAAATCACAGGTTATGGATCTTTTAGGAGAGCACAACCCTATCAAGAGTTAATATTAGAACTACCTTAGAATCAGTTGCTTTCTGGATTAACAGCCACTTCATCCTCTTTGAACTGAATCTCAACCTGTTTTTCTCCATTCTGATCTTTACAGTATCCAGACCTGGTTTTAAACAAATAAAACACCTACTGTATGTGTTTTATTTGGCCTGGAGTAAAGACATGTATCGTGGTATTACCTACATATTGATGATACCATAATCAAACCATTGGATGACCTCTACTAGTGGTTTCATGTAAATATTAAATTAAATGTGGGAGAAGGTTTAGCACTGAGGGGACTCCATGTTGGAGTCCCCGAGAGCTTGATCATTCAACCCCCTCATTTACTGGAACAAACCACTCACAAATGAATAAAACCACCATAGAATAATGCCTCCATTAGCCTACACCAAGTTCCTCTACCTATCACGTTGTCACAAGTGTAACAGGTTCAAACTTTTCTTTGAGAAGTGTTTTCCGGTGAGACTGGTCTATCAGGGCAACCTGGTCTACTCCAAATATTTGAGAATATTTTTGAGAATCTCAAAGCCATCATCCTGGTCAGGTCTTTGGAATCTGCTCAGCAGCACCTCTAGAGGCTAAAATATATTTGTGCAGTGATTTTTCATTCCCCCCCCCCCCATATGTTTACAGTGCAGTTTATAATTCAGAGTACAGGTAAGTCTCAACTTGCAACCATTTTCCTAGCAACTGTTGGAAGTTTCAATGGCACTAAAAAAAAAAGTCTTAGAACAGGTTTTTGCACTTAAAATCATCGCAGCATCTCCACAGTGATCACAAATTAGTTGCTTAGCAACCAGCATATAATTACGATGATTGCTGCATCCCAGGGTCATGTGATCACCATTTGAGACCTTCCCAACCAGCTTCTGACAAGCAATGGGTTTTGCTTAATGGCTGCACGATCCACTTGATAACTTCAATGATTTGCTTAACAGCCATGGCAAAAAAGTTATAAAATAAAACTCCACTCACTTAACAACTATCTTGCTTAGCAATACAAATTCTGGTTCCACTTGTGGTCATAAGTTGAGGACTACTTGAACATAGGTTATCATGTCAGACTGGAGCTGGGGAAACTCAGATTCAAGTCTGCCACCCCACCCTAACCAGAAAGCTCACTGGGTGGTTATGGACTGGTCTTTCTTTCTCAGCGCAGCTTAAAATACATAGTTGCCATTTGTGGGGATCATATTAAACACCCTCCATCTCTTGTATATGTCACATTAGAATCCCAGAGGGAAAGCAGGTTAAAAAAATACAATAAGTGAGTAATCTACAGTAGAGTAAAAAAGCAAAGGTACTATAAGGAAATATATAATCAATGGAAAATTGCTTGCATAAAATCCCAAAGTTGCTTTTTCAAAAGGCAACTGGATTTTGTTTTTCCTTGAAGAAGTTTTGCTTCTCATCCAAGAAGCTTCTTCAGTTCTGACATGAATGGTGGAGGATGGAAGGATTTATATTCCTTGCAGTCATCTGGTCATTAGCACTCTTCCTTAGGGTTGTTGAGGCCACTTGGAAGCTTATCTGTGCCCTCGGGATCACCTGAATAGTGCAAATAGGTGTGGAACCTTCTGGCAACTGCTGAATGCACCTGGATGACTGAGAATCTCCATAGATGCTTGCATAAAATATGCAATGTGAGCGCAAAATACTAGGAGATAATGTGAAGAAAAGTATATGTACTTTTGCATGGACTTTTACCAAATTTACAAATGATTGGTTGGAAAAAAGGGAAATTGAACAAAAACAAACCTGACAGATTGGCCCATCTGTTCTTAATTAAACACTGGACTATTATGATGAAGAAACCTCTCCCAATTTCACCATTCTTCCACTCGTTGCTCTGCATCACAACGTCACTCCCATCCACATGTAGCAGCTTTGGCACAATGCCATTGTCATGCCCACATTTCTAATTCATGCTCCTGCTAAGATGGCTGCCATAGGAATTCAAATATAGTAACAGTGACATCTGGTCATTTAAAAGGAATTTGCAGGCAATTGCTAGACCTCCTACTCAGCGGGATTTCAATCAACCTGTTTCATCTCAATAGCCCCCCATCAAATTCCATGCAGTCAAGCCCCATAGGCCATTGTTTACTAACTGAAAAAGCTCTGTCATTCTACAAAGTAAGAGACTTTCAGAAAGCCGCCAGCTTCCAGAGCTAATTTGTTATTTGGCTAATTGGTGAACAAAATGCCTACTCAAGCAGCAGCCAACCAAAATAGAATGGATTTCCATTCTTCTCATCTGCTCTTGGAATCTCTGAGGTCTTCTTTGAAATGCCATTTTTCATCACGCTCAGCTTCGCATGGCAGGCGACTTTAAAATAAATAAACGTGTAATGCCACGACAAGTCATTAAAGGCCATCTATCTCCAGAAATTGCTGTTTAAGAATGAAGAGAAGCAGGTAATATTCCATAAGTTTAATTTATACAGGGCTATAAATCTGATTAGACCTTTGTACATGATTCTGTTGACAGATCGGGTTTTATAGCATGAAATGAAATTTTAAAAAATCAGAACAATGAATCAGAGTGAAAGCCCCAAAGAAGAATGAAATCATGTGGAGGTTAGAGAAACCAAACATTTTTCAAAGGAATAATAATCTGAGCTGAAATGGGAAATGAGGTTTCAGAAAAATATCAAAAACCAGAAGATGGGCCTCTTCTGGCAGCTTTTCAAAGGAGAGTTGAAATATTCAGTTCAAAGGTTTATTCTCAAAGTTTTGGGTTTGCTATTGTGCCAAATACTGTATGGAGTGTATGATACATTTTTGATGTTTCTTTACTTCTGTGTAGTGTCTGCAATAACTAATGTATTTATTGGTTGTATAGTAATCTATTGGCAGGATCAGAATCAGAATAACAGAGTTGGAAGGGACCTTATAGGTCATCTAGTCCAACCCTTCACCCAAGCAGGAGACCCTACACTATTTCTGACAGATGGCAGTCCAGTCTCTTCTTGAAAGCTTCCAGTGATAAAACTACCACAATATCTGAAGGCAAATTGTTCCACTGGTTGATTGTTCTCACTGTCAGAAAATTTCTCCTTTTCTCTAGGTTGAATCTCTCCTTGATCAGCTTCCACCCATTATTCCTTGTCTGGCCTTCAAGTGCTTTGGAAAACAGACTGATCCCCTCCTCTCAATGACAGCTCTTCAAATATTAGAACACTGCTATCATGTCTCCCCTGGTCCTTCTCTTCACTAGACTAGCCATGCCCAGTTCCTGTAATCATTCTTCATATGTTTTAGCCTCCAGTCCCCTAATCATCTTTGTTGCTCTTCTCTGCACTTTTTCTAGAGTCTCAACATCTTTTTATAGTGTGGAGACCAAAATTGGTTGCAGTATTCTAGGTGTGGTCTTACTAAGGCTTTATAGAGTGGTATTAATACCAAACATGATCTTGATTGAATTCCTCTGTTAATGCAATTTAGGATTGCATGGGCTTTTTTGGCTGCCGTAGCACACTATTGGCTCATATTAATTGATTGTCCACTAAGACTCCAAGATCCCTTTCATAGTTACTGCTATTAAGCTTGGCTTCACCCAATCTATATATGTACTTTTGGTTTTTCTTGCTTTTCTCTACATTTAATTTCATTTTGTCGAGCTGACGAAGAAACTCCACTTGCTAGGTTTTACGGGGGATGCTCTGGGAGATTATGGTCTCAAGGGCGCCGAGTTTAGGGTAGTCCAACGGCTTGTGGACATAGATTTGCAATATTTAAGAGCCAGCGTTAACAAAACCTGCTCCCCTTTGATCTTCAGCCATTCTAATAATTATGGATTGAGGATGGCTTCATATTTCTATACTCTAACCATCCCCAAGTATAGAAGAGTCTTTTCCCTAGCCCGTTTCAATGTCTTGCCCTCAGCACTACTCGACGGGCGATTCAAGAGGCTCCTGTTTAGTGAGCGACTATGCCCCTGTGATAGGGCTGAAGTTGAAACTGTGGAGCATGTCCTATCATACTGCCCTATGTATAACACAGGCAGAATTAAATTATTGTCTCTCCTTGGAATTGATCCCGATAGTTCCAATGGTAGTAATTTGGTCTTATATTGTCTAGGGGATGGCTCCCCCTACATTACTTCTCAGGTTTCTAAATTTCTTTTAAGAGCTGTAACTATTAGAGGAGAACGTTGTAATTCCCTTTAGCCAAGGCTTCTGGTGTTTAATTGTTTGTGATTATATTTTTCTTGTGGTTTTTTTTGTTGTTGTTGTTGCACTTGCATTTTGGTCTGTGACCGCAAATAAAAAAAATATTATTATTATAATTTCATTTTGTTAGATAGGCCCAGTGTTCAAGTCTGTCAAGATCCATTCACATCTTGAGCTTATCATCTAGGGTGTTAGCTATTCCTCCAGCTTAGTATCATCTGCAAATTTGATAAGTTCCCCTTCTATTCCCTCATCTAGGTTGTTTATGAAGATGTTGAAGAGTACTGGGCCTAGGACAGAACCTTGTGATACCCCACGGCTTACTTCCCTCCATGTAGATGTAGTACCATTAAAAATTATTCGTTGAGTATGGTTTGTCAGCCAGTTAAAAATCCATCTGATGGTGATGCTGCCTATATCCCACTTTTTATATTTTTCAAGACATAGATTGTGGTCTACTTTGTTGAATGCCTTGAATTCTAAATATAATATGTCCACAGCATTTTGCTGGTCTACTGATTTAGTTATTTGGTCAAAGAATGAAATAAGATGGATGGAGCACACAGACTGCAAAGCTAAAGGTCTCAAACTTCCTATCTCAGAAACTTACTTCTCCTCTTGATCTACACACCCTACTTATATCTCCTGCCTTGGCATAGAGCTTGATAATTTTTGCTGCCAACGCCTATCTCCCATGAGGATGTCTTTATCTCATGCTATTACATCTGTAAGAGACTACGGGAATAAAATGATGGCAAGAAGTTTAGGTGGGAACAGCAACATAGTCCCAATGTTCAAGACAAAAGAAGAAAGTCTCATCCTGATTAATTCACTATAACTCTGGCTAGGAATTTCCTTTTACAGTTTTCAAGATTCTATTTTACCCCAGACTACCAGTAAAACTATTTTTTTTTCTGAAATCCATGTAAGATAGATAAGATAAGATAACCTTTATTGTCATTTTTTACTGTGGGCACAACAGTTGCCCACTCTCAAAGTGAAACATATACATGACACACACCTAAACATACTATGTACAACATAGGTATAGACCCGCACCCCTACATATACATAACAAATAAATATTAAATACTGTCTATCTTGAATATATAATGGAAGGAGGAAGCTTGAGAGTTCACAAAGTTAATGCTGTATGGAATGAAACTATGGCTGAATCTGGATGTTCTGCTACGATACCACGAAGCCTCCTCCCAGAAGGTAACAAGGAAAACATGTCGTGAAGAGGATGTGTAGTGTCCCAGATAATCTTACAGACCCTGCTCAAGCAATGCTTCTCTGCTATGTTCTGGATGGGAGGGAGGGAACTGCCAATGATCTTTTCGGCCATTCTCACCACTCTCTGCACTGCCTTCCTGTCTGAAGCAGTGATGTTTCCAAACCAGACTGTGATGCTATATGACAGGATGCTTTCGATCATCCCCCTGTAGAAAGTGGTCAGGACAGGGGAAGGAAGATGTGATTTTCTCGTGCAATGCAGAAAATGCAGGCGCTGCTGTCCCCACTTCACCAGTTTCTTACTGTTGAGCGACCAAGCCAGCCTACTCATTAGCTGCACACCCAGGAATTTGATGCTGGTAACCATCTCCACAGGTGAATCATTAATGTACAGAGAAGTGTGGCTGTGCCTGCCTTTTCTGAAATCGACAATGATCTCTTTGGTTTTTCTGGTATTTAAAACTAGGCTGTTTTCCTTACACCAGTTCACCAACCCCTCAACCTCTTTGCGATAAGCTTCCAACTTGTCATCCTGAATAAGGGCCACTACTGTTGTATCATCTGCAAACTTCACAATATGGTTGGTGGCAAACCTAGCACAACAGTCATGGGTCAACAGGGTGAACAGCAGCGGACTTAAGATGCAGTCCTGAGGAGAACCTGTGCTCAAGACAATGGTATTAGAGGTATTTGTTCCAATTTGCACATATTGGGGCCTGTTGGTAAGAAAATCAAGAATCCAGTTGCATAAAGGAGTGTTTAAGCCTAAAAGGTACAGTTTGTCTACTAGATGCTGGGGAATGATTGTGTTAAACGCTGAACTGAAGTCGACAAACAACAAACACATGTGAGTATTTCTTTCCTCTAAGTGCTTCAAGCTCAGATGGAGAACGGAAGAAATAGCATCCTCCGTAGAGCGATTTGGTCGGTAGGTAAACTGAAGCAGGTCAAATGCTGTGGGAGGCTAAATACAATAATGTCCTTTATCAGCTTCTCAAAGCATTTCATAATGGTGGATGTCAGAGCAACTGGACGGTAATCATTGAGGCCTGTAATTGTGGACTTTTTTGGCACTGGCAAGATGATGGCAATCTTAAAACACGATGGGACCACTGCCTGCTGTAGTTGCTTCCTTGATTTCCCAGCTATATGGCAGCTCCTAGCTAACATCTTACAATTGGTGATCATTATTTCTGGACTTCTCCAATAACATTTGAATTAGAGTAAGTTATAGGACTTACTGATTAATCTTCATGATCACGTTCAGGTTTAAAAAGAATGACCCCCAATTTATGTGGCCAAATTATATAGGTTCACCCATATCTAAGTGTTTTCCCCAATGTACCAATTTCCACTACAATTCTTCTTCTTCTTAGTTGCAGTATCCACTTGTCTGCACTGCACTTGCTCAGTTCTACAATTCATAGTTCCTGAAGTATGTCTAGTGAAAATATAGCAGAACATTACTCCTTATAGACTTCATTGGCTATTTATTCTTTATTCCCATTATAGTCGTGGCAAGTACTTGGATCAACACAGAGTAGAAAAGTGTTTCATTTCTAGGGGTGTGGGCTGCAAAACATCTTCAGGTCTTATTGGAGTATAGGTTGCAACTCAGAACTATTTAATTTTTTGGGGGGGAAAATCTACTTTTAAAAATAGGCAGTAAAATAGTTTATTGGAAAGTATGGGTGGACGCTGAATTAGTGTCTTTAAATAAGTCATTGTGTATAGACTGTGCAATGGATGGAAACTAATCAAGGAGAGAACCAAACTAGACAGGGAGGCAAGCTATTCCATTGATTAATTGTTCTTACTGTCAGATAATTTCTTACTTCTAGGTTGCATCTGTCTTTAATAGGTTTCCATCCATTCCTTCTGGTCCTTTGAAGGATAAGTCAATCCCTTCTTCTCTGTGACATCCCCTCAAGTAGGAAGACAGTTATCATGTCTTCCCAATCCCTCTCTTCATAAGATTAGACATACATGGCTCCCTCAACTGTTCATTATCAGTCCTCCTTGAGGGCTTCTTTTTTACAGCATTGGAGCCCTTTATGGTTTACCTTACTTTTGCTTCCTGTATCTTCTAATTTGTACTGTTTGTGTCCAATTATTTCTGCCTGCGTGGCATGGTGTAGCAGGGGAGCATATTCTAGATCAGGGGTGTCAAACTCATAATGTCACATGACATTGCCAGCAAAGGGGTGGGCACGGTTTTGCTATGATGCATCTGCCCCACAGGCCAGCAGTTTGACACCCGTGTTCTAGATCCTCTCAATTAAAGAATTTGTATCATGGGTTCCGGGAAGCACACTTACTCTGTTGCAATTCCTACCCTCTAGAATTATCTCCTCCCATTTGTGTGCCCCCCACCCTTGTGTTATTCAGGAATCTATTGAAAATATGGTTGTTCCCCCAGGGCTTGGAGGTTGTGGATTCTCCCCTTTATCTTTTTGTCTGTTTTGTTTTGTTTGGATTGTTTCAGTCTTGTTTTGAATATTTGTTCTTCTATATCTTTTATATGCATATGGATATACAAGTTCCTAGTTGTAAGCTGCCCAGAATGGTTTGGAAGTATCTTATAAATTAAATAAATAAATTGAAAAGTCATGTTATTCCATTTATTAAGGGTTGGCTTTTGGAAATGTATAACCTATCTTTCTGGAAAAGGCAATATTTCCAACTAATCAAAGAATGAAGTGATATGGTCTTCTTTGGCCTACATTTTTATGGCCCTGTATTTTACAGTTCCCAGGAAATGCCTGTACTAATCTCTTACACCAAAAGCAATGAAGAGTTTCATGACATTTTAAGGACCATTAAGGAAATTACTGTGGCATAAGCTTCATGGCTTACAATCTCTTGCATTCGGTGAAGCAGACTCCATCAAGTGCATTGTTTTTTCTATTATCCTTTCTTGCTTTTTGTCAGTGCAGGAAATTGTCAAATTGTCTAGCAGGACACCAGTGGGAGGGAGCTCTTACAGTTTCTTCAAGGGGATTTACTGCCAACCCTATGAGAGATAACTTATGAATGCATGATGAATTTAATCCAGTATGTTCATTCTTATTTAAGCAATGCATATTACTGAAAAAGAGCTCTGTGGGATGAGACTAATGGTTCATCTATTCTAGTCCAACCATCTATGTCTCAAGACTAAAGGCTATTATGATTGCTTGTGCCTTGCAATTGGTATTCAGTGGCATTCTTCCTACCTCTAAACATGGAGACACTGCAAGTTTCAGTAAAGGTTCAGTCACTCTAGAACAAACTAATTTGCTTTGAACAACCTCTTGCTTCAGAGGAACATAAAATCTTCTTGGAACACCACAGTGATAACAAATAGCTCCTAATGAGCCTGTGAGCTTGTTAGGAATGTTGTCTTCTAATTGTGTACCCTGTCCTCTCTCTTTAGAGTAATTCAGTTATTATCTGAAGTTCATTAGGAAGCAAACAACAGCTGCTTCTCAGAAAAGAGTATCAGGGGGCTTGTGGACATAGCGAAGCCTTGAAATATCCCTTCAGACAGTTCAAGGAGGTTTCTTCTTTTTTTAATGTTTTATTGATTTTCTAATTTTACATTTAAGTATTTAAAAAGCAACGTGGCGGCTGAGTTAATCGATAATTCAACGACATACAAGTATCTTTAGTACAAGTCTCAAACTACCACATTAAATATTTCCTCTCTTTTCCCCTTAGTATTTACTGTCTCATGTTTAAACTAATATAATTCTTGTTATATCAATTAAATAAAAATAACATTCTTACATTTATCAATAATTTTTAGCTTATTCATATTCTGGTTATTTTAACATTCAGTCTTTATAGACAATCAATGTCCTAATTAGTTTTTCCCAATTTTTAGTTTCTCATTAATATTTAAATGTAACATTTAATATTTATAATTTCCAAGTTTTAAGTAACCAAAGTTCCCTTTATCACAATTCATCACAAAGTCTAAAATTCAGGATACACGTCTTATCTATTTGAATATATTCTATTTCTCACCATCTTACATCATCTAATTAATAATACAGTATAACATTCTTATTTTCTATTAATTTCTAAATGTCATTAAATTTAGTAACCAAAATTTCTCTTTTCAACATCAAATACTTCTTCTCTTTTTCTTTTAATGTCTAATATCTCATATTTAAGCTAGTACAGTTCTTGTTATATCAGCTAAGTAAAAACATAAGTTTATTACATTTATTACATCTATCAATAGATTTTAGCTTATATATATCTTAATTACTTTTACATTCAACCTTTATAAACAAATCAATATTCAAATTTAACTTTTAATATTATACTTCCGTTTTAAATGACCAAAGTTTTCTTTATTTCAGTTCATAACAAAATCTAGTATTCAAAGTACACATCTTGTGTATTAGAGTATATTCTATTTTAATCCTCACTAATAAGTCAAAACCCCAATTTTCTTTAGTCTTATTCTAGCTTTCTTTCTTTGCCAACTCGCCTTCCATATCCATGCTTTTAAGTCATCAAATAAATCTCCCTCTGTTTTTATATATATTGTTTGAGATAAAACAGGCCACCCAGTCGCCATTTTTTTTGGAAGGGTTAACAAATCGTCTCTCTATTTTTCCATCTCAACGTAATTGTCCTGAAATGTTTATCTTCCCTTCGGTCTGTTCTTCTTCTTGATCCTCAGGTTTCTTCTGGTTTATATAGAAAGTCTTTTCCATGTTCAGTGTTGTCAGTCCCTTTTCTGGGTTTTCCATTAACTTTGTTTGTTGATCAATTGAATCTTCTATCATAATATTTGATTGTTCCACTTCTTCTATTATATTCTGTGTAGTTGATTCTTTAGTTGTAATCAAAGTTTGGGTTCATATATCTAGGCTGACATCTTGTTCTTTTCTATAGCTTCTTATTTCATCAGAAGCTGTAAGAATAGTTTCATAAATTGCTTTCAACATAAAGAGAATCTGTTCCTGATCTTCATCCATGTTCTCTTAGTGATGTGTTAAATTAAAAGCTTTACAATCAGAGAATGAAAATATTTTTGTCACTGAGTATAGAACACAGCTGGGCTTCTCACAGCTGATATCTGCCAAGGTTGCAAAAGTCTTATCTCTTTTAGATGATAACAAGTTGTAATATCAGGTTTAGTCACAAGATGTCGACCATACCATTTAAGTTTTTTTTAAGTCCAAAATTTTTATAATCCTTTTTCCAATTTTACTACTTTTTTGTAAGTAAAAACCCAAATCTTCAGTAAGAATAAGAAATCTTTTAGTCCTTAAATTTTAGAAAGATAAAAATCCAGTTAGAATCAGGTTATTCTTTCAGGGTTTTAAACTCCCCTGGATAGTCAGTCACTGCTGTTTTTAGAGGGTGGGATAGAAATCCCCTTCCCTCTCTCCACAGGGGGAAAAATACTTTGGGCAGCTTGTACAGGTGGAAAAAATAGTTAGGATTGAAGAGAGGTTCAGATCTCATCCAGTCTCATCCATGCTGCTTGATAGGTGCCTGGTGGTAAGTTTGACTTTGGCTGTCTGCAGCCTAATGACGGGCCATATTTCTATGGCCAGTCTTTCGTTCGCTGGTTTGGAGGGCTGCCCCAGATCAAGCGGAAGGGCTACTGCCCTCCCGCGATCAAGCGGGGGTCCTCTCCTTGCTTGTCACCCTTACAGGGTGACTTTTGACCCTTTCCAGGGTCCCCCAGCGGTGCAAAATCAGACATGGAAGATGGAGCTCGCCTTCCAGTATCTGCAGTGGCCACATCGGCAAACCGGAAGTCTCAAGGAGGTTTCTGTACACCCCAAAAAGAGATGAAATTGTTTGGAAATTGATTTCCATTGCAGGAGCATCTGCAATGGAAATCAACATGGTGATATGATATGTGTCAAAAAGAGGCAGGGATTCATGCAATGACTATTTTGACTTATCCCCAGCGGACATTCCTGGGGTCTAATTTAACTATTCTGTGAATAATACAGGTGGCTTGTCCCACCATAAGACTGATTATTAGATACAGAGAATTCTACTGTCTGGTAGTGTTGCAGAATAGGGAGATAATGTAATTCTATCACAGATTCTTTAGGAAAGAATTTAGGGTCCCCCCCCCCAGAGAAATCAGTGGAGGACTGTATAACAGCAACAGCAACATTCACAGTTTTTAATGTTGTCTAGTTAAAACTAATTCAAGGCAGCATACAATAAGTTAAAAATCACCAAAATAGAACTAAATAGAATAATAAATATAGAATTGGAGACATAAGCTAGGGTTCCAAAAGCCACAGTTAAGTCTGAATGATAGCCATACTTCCTTCAAAAACATGTATGTTGCAAACAAATGAATTACGACTTTAAACAAAGGGTCTTTGGGATTTCTTACTTCAATTTTTAATAAAACAAGTCAGGCAGCATCAGACTTTTCACAAAAAAACATTGTTTTCTGAAAGTTTTGGGAGCACCATGTGACTCTGAAACTAATACAAAACTGGAACTCCAGATATTGATACTTTGCAGGGTTTCAAAAGTAAAAAATCACAGCTGTTTTTTCTCTCTCTTTGGGCCTTTTCCTTTGTGCCAGTGGGGAAATAGAGCCCACTTAAAAACCAACTAGAATCAAGGATGACTATGTTCTAATAAAGATGAGTGTTTTCTGAATTTATTTGTATGCAAACAGCCTTTCTGTTGTTTTACTTTTCTTCCCAAGGCAGCTTTATTTGAAACAACTTACATCCTATGATGTTACCTTTAACATCATCAAAACATCTACCTACATCTCACCAGCTCAAGACTGACTCAGCCTTCCATCCTTCCGAGGTCGGTAAAATGAAGACCCAGATTGTTGGGGGCAATATGCTGACTCTGTAAACTGCTTAGAGAGGGCTGTAAAGCCCCGTGAAACAGTATATAAGTCTAAGTGCTATTGCTATTACTACCTATCCCATGTTCTTGGAAAACACTCAAAAAGTGGATCAAAATGCCAACTCAGTCTAAACAGCTGGCTGTGTGACCAACCCTAATAGTAATAGATAACTTATTATGACTGCCCTCCTGAAGGCTAACTGGACTCAAGCAAAGCTTTACAGGTTGATCACACAGGACACAGTCATCATCATCATCATCATCATCACCATCGCTGTTCAGCAATGGCATCAGAAATACTTCTGAGCATAACAGACAGTTGGTGGGATCGTATTGGAGGTAGCTTTCATCTACCTCCAAGCCTGACTTTTATTGTACTCCATTTGATTCAGCAGTACCCCACTGGTTTGATAATAGTTCTTATAAAAAGTATTTTGGAATAGTTGATTGGAACCTGAATATGAATGAGCAGTGTGATTCAGCTGTAAAGAAAGATGCAATTTTAGATAAAGATATATCATCAGAAATAGAGTGTCAAAATTGCAGGAAGTAATAGTTCATCTCCATTCTTCTTGGGTCAGACTGCACCTAAAGTAGTGTAGTGAGTTTTGGGCACCACACTTTAAGGATGATTCAGGGAAACAAGGAAAATAGTGAAGGGACTAGAAATTCTGTTAAAAGTTGAAGAAGTTCAGTCTGTTTAGCAATAGTTTGTTAGTTCCACAGTTGTTCCTCAACTTATCCATCCTCTATGTCACCTGGCTATAAAGCTAGAATTTTTCCAAGTCCATTTTCACATTCTTAGCAAAAGTTCTTCAAGGAAGCCAAGTCAGAATGCAACCCAGGCCTTAAATATATAGAGTTGTTTATTCCAAATCAGGGGTGCACTACTGAACAATGTCATGGGGCTGAACTATCAAGTTGGAGCAAGTGATACCACTTAGCCTAGCTTGGCTGGTCTTGGAAAAGCCAAGCATGGTTAAATCTGATCCATTCTCCAAGAGTCCCTCTTGACTCAAAGGACTCTTTATTTTGAACCAGTGATGAACTAACAAATTATAATTCTACTCTAATGTACAGATTAGTTGATGTAGGCTTTGGGGGTTCTCCAATTTTTTATCTGGCCAATATTCACCAGAGCACCAGAAGGAGAAGCAACCTGGAATTAAGGAGAAACTTCCTGACAGTGAGGACAATCAACCAGTGGAACAGCTTACCCCCAGAAATTGTGGGCACTCAATCGCTGGAAATTTTCAAAAAGAGACTGGACAATCACCTGTCTGAGATGGTATAGGTCCTGCTGCTTGAGCAGGAGGCTGGACTAGAAGACCTCCAAGGTCTCTTCCAGCTCTATTCTATTCTATTCTATTCTATTCTATTCTATTCTATTCTATTCTATTCTATTCTATTCTATTCTATTCTATTTAAAAATCAAGTTAACTTTAACAGGCATTCTATCCAAAATTAAGATCTTCCTTATGTCAGAAATGTGCAGCAAAATGAGAACAATGTAGCAATATATCCACCCACGCTTTCCCAAATTTACTGGGACATGATCAGTCATCAGAACCTAGGGATACAATTTATTTCTTTCACATCTATTGGCCCTTACTAAAAGGAATGGCCATGCCATGTGATAAATTCCATAGGAATAGCTATGGATGTTTCTTGAAATCTAAATAACTACCAATTCTTTTTTCATCATCTTAAAAGTTTTGAATTGCATCACATCAAAGTCTTTTATGAATTAGAAGTCACATAGTTGATTGTCATTTGGAAGAGGATAATATTAAAAGGAGAGAGATAGAGAAAATCTATTGGACCAAAAGCAATACAAGATTTTTTGTTCATCTAAAAAATCTCTTGAGATTCCCCACCCCACCCCAAAGACATAGTTCATCCAAAATTCTAAGTTATAAATCAGCATTAAAGGCATCATTTCAATGCAGGTCTTATACGAACCCCATTTTATTTATCTCCATTAATGTCTTTTATTTTATGAGTGGGTTGACTGGAAACTGTGGGAATTAAAATCCAATGCATCTGTATGGCAACATGAAAAAGAATGATCAATGAGACTTCTCCAGTTCTTCATACATTTTGGAGGAAAAACCGTGATTTAGGAAGCATCATCCCAACCCCAATTGCATAGTACCGTACTGATATGATATTGTTGAATTTAAAAATTATTACCTCAGGAAGAATCTTTATTCCAAGACCCACTTTTTTTTCTTTTCTCTTTTTTTGTAAAAGAAAAAATCCCGAATCATATTTTTAGGAGAATCACACAGCAGCGAGATGATAAGCCTTCATCAGCCTCTGAACTGTCAAATGACTGACACACAAGAGATTCTGGCTTGACTGGCAGCAATCCATGCTTAAATTTCATTTGCATAAAAATAGAATGCTAATTCATGTCGTGTGAGGTAAATGCTCGCTATGCTGTCATTTGGTGCTTTGAAGCTTTAAATACATTTTGCAATCATGAAATTCATATGTGCTGATTGATTATGACTTCTTCATGAAAAAGGCATTGTTTAGAAGGAGCGTCCTTATCTTGTTTATACAGTTGTACTTCAGATGTTGCTTTATCACGTGTGTAATGATGAGCATTACAACAAGGAAGTACTTCAGATTGTTTTACTTAATAAATATACAGTAAGTAGTCTGGATCTAGATTGGCCTTTGTCAGGCTCTTATGCTGGTTATTGCTAACAGTTGTCACTCATGTCATTTCCCCATTGTCTTATTATATTTCTAATTCATCATCTAGTGTGGATTCTATTACAAGAATCTGATTTTCAAGAAACTGAAGAGGAACTTTGAATTTACAGAATACTGCTTCTTCACACTTATACATAATACCACACAATTTAGCAATTGAATATATATATATATATATATATATATATATATATATATATATATATATGTTCGAAGGGTCACAAGCAGTGAGACCACCAGGAGATTAAAAAGTTACAAAAATTTATTGCTATTAAAACATTAAAACACCTAGCTTTCGCCGGCCTCCTGCCGGCTTCGTCAGGGTGACTAGCCATCAGTGGGGTAGCTGTTTTTATAGG
>NW_015387060.1:242346-250905 GCF_001527695.2 Protobothrops mucrosquamatus | reverse complement strand
GGCTAGTCACCCTGACGAAGCCGGCAGGAGGCCGGCGAAAGCTAGGTGTTTTAATGTTTTAATAGCAATAAATTTTTGTAACTTTTTAATCTCCTGGTGGTCTCACTGCTTGTGACCCTTCGAACATGAATTTACCCAGGAGTCATCCTCCAATTTTTAGAATTTTAAAGGACATATATATATATATATATATATATATGTATATATGTATATATGTATATATGTATATATGTATATATGTATATATGTATATATGTATATATGTATATATGTATATGTATATGTATATGTATATGTATATGTATATGTATATGTATATGTATATGTATATGTATATGTATATGTATATGTATTTAATAATGAGATGGGCAATATGCTGTGCATGTATGTCTGCCCCTTTATGTATATCAGGGCAAGAAGGTAACACTAAACTACTTTATTATATTGTCTATAATAATAGTATCTTACAAGTCTGTTTGTTCTTTACTTCTCCCAACCTCACCCCTTTATAATCCTGTGAAGTTAATGGGGTGTCTGAAATGCTTCTTCCTTCTATCAGATTGTTTTGGGATTGAGTCATGCCTCTTACCTCATTGGTCTAGGAACAGATGTGGTTTATTTCTATCAAGATCATCTACTTTACTCCCTACAATGTATTGCATATGGTCCCAGATCTCCCTTTTTTGTGGCTTCCTAATTCCTCAAAGTCACAGAAGGGGAGCAACCTATTTTCCAAAGCAGCTGAAGGCCAGACAAGGAATAACAGATGGAAACTGATCAAGGAGAGGTTCAACCTAGAAATAAGGAGAAATTTTCTGGCAGTGAGAACAATCAACCAATGGAACAGATTGCTTTCAGAAGTTGTGGGAGCTTCATCGCTGGAAGCATTCAAGAAGAGACTGCCATCTGTCAGAAATGGTGTAGGGTCTCCTGCTTGGGTAGGGGCTTGGACTAGATGACCTACAAGTTAGGTGTCATTGCATTGGGCTCAACTCCTGGTGCTTTCTTTCTTTCTTGATCTGCCCTGCAGCACCTTCAAAGACATTCATGTGATACGCCAATCCCTTCAATTCATCTTATACATTGTCTTCTCCTTCTTATATTTCCTTCAATCATGTTAAGCAGAGTTATTTTTCCCACCCTATCATTCACTTGTATTATTTGCTCAAAATATATGGATTGCTTCCTAAATGCCTCAAGGAAGCAGGCAGCCTTTAATACTTCCAGGACTCTATGATTCTTCTTTTTCTTGCATTTCTCAATGCCCAGGTTTCATAGCCATATATTGCCACCCAAAAAATAGTCTTTGTTTTATTCTGATCAGAGTCATCATAGAGATACTATTATTCTTCATGATCTTGACACTACCTTACTCTTAAGATTAATTTCCTCTTTAGTTTTCCACCAGGCTATCTTTATCTCTTCTTGAACCCGAGAATAAAACTATCCATCACTTTCACTTTTTTTTTTTTGCTGACATCTGTGATTTCACTAACTATGCTTGTTGATTTTACTTTTATCTTCTTAAGGTTTGATGTGAACCTAGATTTTCCATTTTCCATTCTTGCTTCCCTAATGAGATCTTCTGAGTCTTTACTTTCAGCTAATAAAGTTGTGTCATTTCCTCATCTCAATTTATTACACTTTCCATCTTCATTTTTGAGCCCTAATATACAGTAATCTCTTCTAACTTTGCCATGCTCATAATATGTTCACAAATTAAATAAATATGGGGGCAATAAATATCCTTGTCTAGCATCTCCTGGGAGAATATAGTGCAGAACTGACTAATAATAAATCTTTAGGATGTCATATAAGTGCTATGTCAATCCTGCTTACAGTTGAAAAACGAATCCTTGGCTTCCTGTGTGCAAATAACTGAAGCAGGGCCATGTTTTGTGTCCCCCTAGATGCTAAATAGTATGTTCATTTCAGAGTGGTCCCTCAGTTCTGTCCCCCCCACCCCCGCAGCGTTATTCCTAGGTTCTACCTACTTTTATTGACTGCTTGACAGCTCAGCCTCTAATACTCTTTACACATTTAGCATTTTTATTTATGGTTATTCTGATCCAACTGATGTTTCTCACATTTCCTCTAGGTTTTCTTTCCCCTTTGTAATCTCCCTTATTTCCTTTGGGGGGGGGCAGTAGCTTATTATTTTGTCCTGTTCTTCAGTGCTCTGCATAATGTTACTTATTTCAAAGGGATAGGCATGTATTATATATGCAACCTAAAATAATCTTCAAAGATGCCTCATGCTAGGAGAAATGATTGCAAAATTAAGTACAAGAATATATGTTGTTTAAAAAGCACCCTCTCTGTCTTGTGTTTCCCAAGAATGTATAATGGATGATTTTTGCAAACCCCAGCTAGGAAACTTAAGCTTAAGCCTCAAAGACACACCTTGATTAGACTTGTTTTTTAAAAAAGCATATAATAATAATAATAATAATAATAATAATAATAATAATAATAATAATAATAATAATAATAATAATAATAATAATAATAATAATAATAATNATAATAATAAAGTTGGAAGGGACCTTGGAGGTCATCGAGTCCAACCCCCTGCTCAGGCAGGAAACCCTACACCATTTCAGACAAATGGCTGTCCAGTCTCTTCTTAAAAACTTCCAGTGTTGGAGCATTCACTGCTTCTGGAGGCAGGTTGTTCCATTGGTTAATTGTTCTGTCAGGAAGTTTCTCCTTAGTTCTAAGTTGCTTCTCTCCTTGATCAGTTTCCATCCATTGCTTCTCGTCCTGCCTTCAGGCGCCTTGGAGAATAGCTTGACTCCCTCTTCTTTGTGGCAGCCCCTGAGATATTGGAACATGGCTATCATGTCCCCTCTCGTCCTTCTCTTCGTTAAACTAGACATACCCAATTCCAGCAACCGTTCCTTATATGTTTTAGCCTCCAGTCCCCTAATCATCTTTGTTGCTCTTCTCTGTACTCTTTCTAGAGTCTCAGCATCTTTTTTTACATCGTGGTGACCAAAACTGGATGCAGTATTCCAAGTGTGGCCTTACTAAGGCATTATAAAGTGGTATTAATATTTCATGTGATTCTCTCCCTCTGTTAATGCAGCCCAGCACTGTGTTGGCTTTTTTGGCAGCTGCAGCACACTGCTGGCTCATATTTAAATGATTGTCCACTAGGACTCCAAGATCCCTCTCACAGTTACTACTATTGAGCAAGGTACCCCCTATACTATATCTGTACATTTGGTTTTTCTTGCCTAAATGTAGAATCTTCCTTTTTTCACCATTGAATTTCATTTTGTTAGATAGCGCCCAGTGTTCAAGTCTGTCCAGGTCCTCCTGTATCTTAAGCCTGTCTTCTGGAGTGTTGGCTATTCCTGCCAGCTTGGTGATCCAGACAAGGCTTGGGCTTCTCATATTTGTTTACAAGATACAATGTTGATTTTACAGCTTGAATTGAGACACTCCAAAGCCAGTGCCATTTGCTGTCCTAATGATATGGAGAGAACAGAATAGTCACATAAGAGACTGTTACTTCTGTCTAATATTGCTGGTTTCTCTGCTAAAAATAAGAAATCAATTAAATAACCAAATCTGCCTTCAGCCATGAAACCAGTGCCACATGATGACAATCTGCTAGTACCAAAGCCACCAGAGAAATGGAGCTTAGACAAAACAGACAAAGATGCTGCAATGTACCAGCCAAGCATGGATAGTGACAATGATTCAGACACTGAACTGTGTATTGAACACTCATAGACTTATCTAGAATTTAGAAAAGAATAATTAATTTCCAAATGGAAATTCACAGGAGTGACACAGCTTTCTATCAGAGCCTTTGTTACTTGGCTGATCCAGCGTTTGAAAGGTGAAGTCCAAATGTATGTGGAGCCTGAAAAATCTATTTAACAGAGGTATGAAATTAAGACTATTTACACATCTGAAAATGATCTATTTAGAGAAAGGGGAAGTCTTTCTTTCTCTATTGCTTGGAATGATAGCTGACATTCTAATAGCCCTTATAACCTGGAATCTTCACTTATACAGGTAGTCAGTGGTGGGATTCAGCCAGTTTGCACCAGTTAGGCAGAACCTGTAGCTAATTTTTTGTTGCCGAGGCCCAGAATGGACTTCCGGAAGTATCATCCACACAGAGAACCAGTTGTTCACATATTTGAATCCCACCACTGCAGGTAGTCCTCGATTTACGACCACAATTGAGCTGAACATTTCTGCTGTTAAGTGAGATATTTATTAAGTGAATTTTGCTCCTTTTTATGACCTTTCTTGTCCCAATTGTTAAGTGAATCATTGCAATTTTTAAGTTAGTAACACAGTTGTTAAGTGAATCTGGTTTCTCCATTGACTTTGTTTATCAGAAGGTCACCTCATCGTAGTGGACAGCTACTCAAAGTGGCTGGAAGTGGTACCGGTCTCATCAATGGCAACGACCAGAGTCATCCATGAGTTGCGCCAACTATTCGCCATGCACGGTCTGCCAGATGTGATTGTGTCTGACAACAGGGCACAATTCACAGCAGGAGAGTGTCAGGTTTTCCTGAATGCCAACATGATCTGGCATGCAACGTCCGCTACGTTCCACCCCGCTTCTAATGGCCAGGCAGAACAGATGGTCAGGACGACAAAGGAGTCGCTCAAGCGGATAACCATGGGGGACTGGAATCAGTGCCTAGCGAACATCCTACTGTGCCAACACACAACCCACTGCACTGTGATGGGTCACAGTCCAGTGGAGCTGAGGTGGGGTCGCTGGCTCACGATGAAGCTCGACCGACTTCACTCAGATAGAGCAGCAGCAGAGATGGCTCAATCCAAGCCACCCAGGAACTAGCAGCTAGGTGACTTGGTCTGAGCCAGGAACTACGGGGGCGGGGAGCTTTGGGTGGCAGCCAGGGTGACCAAGATAAAGGGGCCCTTGTCGTACGAGGTCATGTTAGGGGATGAACACATGGTTAGGTGCCACATTGACCAGTTACAACATTGGCAAATGGAGACCGCTCAGGGGCAGATGCCGAGGAAGTACCAGAGAATTCCTCGGATGCCCAGGGATACGATGTTCCCCTGACCCTACCCCAGTCTACTGCGGCCGCCTCTGGTGAGACAGAGGCACAAGAGCCAAGAGAGTTGTCATAGATCATGGGCGACTTGAACGGACAGCGCGAGTCTGGTAGACTGGAACAGGATCATAACCCCCCTGAGATGGATATGTCCCAGGCATTGCGCTGGTCCACCTGAACGCGAGGTCCCCCAGCCTACCTCAAGGACTATGAGTGCTGAATAGACCGAGGATGATGGCCATCTAAGGGGGAAGGACTGTTATGTACTGTACTGTAGATATGCAAGCCATTGACCCCCGCCCATTGTGGAGAAGCTAAGTGGGCATATCCTGTCAAGCCGAGGCTAGCCCTCAGGGGACCCTGATGGTTAGTCCCAATTGTTTTGGTGGGAACATTCATACGTGGGCGGGAGATTCTAGGCAGGTAATTGGATGAACACCTGAGGTCTTAAGTATATAAGTACCGGCCATTACCTGTTGCTGGGCAGTTCTGTTTCCACTACAATAACGCAGTGTCGCTCCTTGCCTATCGAAGCAACCCACTACATAAAAATGACCCCAGGACACTGCAACAGTCATAAATAGGAGTCAGTTGCCAAGCATCTGAATTTTGATCACATGACCACGGGGATGCTGCAACGGATGTTAGTGTAAAAAACGATCATAACTCACTTTTTTATAATGCCATTGTAACTTAGAATGGTCACTAAATGAACTGTTGTATGCCAAAGGACTACCTGTAGTTCATTTGTTCATTTTCACTTTTAGGCACCTCACTGAGGTGGACATGCCTTCCACCTTGGTTTTTATGCTATCTAATCAAGAGACGAGATAGGTGAGGCTGAGACTTTGTGATTCACAATCTTGGTAGGATATGGGGTAGGGGAGAGACAGAGTGTATTAAAGGATACACTTACACACTTTTAATGGAGATAAAGGAGTTCAGGATCTTACGGAGTAATGAAATTTTCAAGGGAAAACAGGGTACTCCGATAGTCTATGTCACTCTATTAAAATGTGACTAATTGCAAATGTTTATGCATTCCACACCTATAAACACTTGCTCTCCTACAAATCTGACCAGATAATGCATGAGATTTGGGGAAAACAGGAATGTTCAGTAGATATTTATAGCAGCACGGCCAAATTGAGTTTTTATTCTTTATCAGCCACACTCTTTTGGCATTCCATCACACATCATCTTAGCTGTCTTTTTATTATCCTGTTAGAGTACTAGGTTCTAACACAGCTTACTGCATGACACTTAATTGTTAACCTTCTTTTCTCTGTTACTATCCTTTGGACCTTGTCAGATTTCACAGCTGAATTCCTTATCTCTTCAACTCACTTGTTGTTTCTGCATTCTTCTCTAGAGTGCTCAAATTTTAGTCATTCTTCTCCATCTACTTTTCTCAAACTTTTAGTTCCTGTAAAAGAGGTAGAGAATGAGAAAAGAGAGAAGAGAATAGCCAACTGTCAGTGATTATATGTTATGAATGGCAGGATATATGAAAAGCCATCAAAAAGATGAAATGAAAAGTTGGGAAGAATGTTAGCCAAGATTAGAACAGGTACTAAGTATTCCAGAAAACATTCCTAGGGTGATTTAGCAAATCAAAGTGAAGCCCAACAGCATGTTTTGCAACAATGCACATTTAAAAAAAGAAAGTTGTATCACATGCTAGATGTCCTTCCCTACTGTAGCCTGCTCACATGCTGATAGAAATTGAAAGCCAGCCAAATTTCAAGTTGGATTTACCAGTCCCCTCACATTAATTAGTGCAACTATTTTGCTGCCACTTGGAAATTTATGAGGATAAACAGTTTATGAACTAGCAAATTAAGCTTCGAAGAATGTAGGTCCCTCTGTGTTACTTGGCTCCTTGATCTTTGTTTTGAATCATAATTAGAAAGGGCTATTTATAAAAAGGCTGCTGGTGGCAGAATCACTCAACTTGCAACCGGGCAGCTGTAAATCCATTGTGACTCTTGAGATGGTGCCCCATGACTCATAGATCCAAAGGCTTGAAGAATTATTGTGGCTATAATTAGCAATTAATTCTTGCATTTCACCGTACCAGAGGACAAAATTTGTTGATGAGCAAGAGAAACAAAACAAAGAACCAATCAGATGTCTATGGTTACATTGATGCCCTGCAGTTATGTCATTGACAACTCCTGGCCACCTCCATTATACATTTGAAGATATATAATTCCAGCCATCTATTATGTTATTCTGAGCTTCTGATAAATGCAACTATAACAATATAGATAGATAGATGTGTGTAAGACACAGGTATCAAACTCACCATGTCACGTGACATGTAGTGATGTATCATGAATCTTTTTGCATTGCCAAAAATGGGGTGGGCACGGCTTTGGTATGATGAAAGTGGCCCATGGCCAGCAGTTTGACACCCCTGGTGTAAGAGAAAGAGAACTCATTATCATATTAGACTGAGAATTCCCTTAAATAATCTCTTGATCTAAGATGAAGATGACTAAAATGCCCATTTTGTTGGGACAGTTCTGTTTCAAGAAAGACAATCTAAGTGGTACATAACGTCACAAGCTAGAAAAGTGTCTTAGTTTTCAGGAAAACAGCCCAGGCTGCCAGTACCACCATCAGTGTGACCAACAGGAGACTCACTCAAGCAGTAATAAGCTCACTTTTACCTGAGCAGCTGTGCAAGAAACAACTTTGATGTTCACAGTTCACCAAGCCTGCACAAGTACTTGATTGTTTAAAGTAGAATGGACAACAGCAGAATGGAATGGCATAATCATACAAATGGCATCAGATAAGCTTTCTCAATGGAGCCTTGTTATTATTCCATTGATCAGTTTCAAAAATTCTTCCCAGTGGAATGGGAGATGGAGAACAAAGAGAAGATCCATTCCATTTCCCCACCATTTTAAAGAGATGCATTGCTTGTTAATATCCATTAATATGGTTTGAGTTAGTAATTATTTTGCACACACCATAACAAGCCAATAGGGAATAAGAAGTATTTGGAAATATTGAAAGCTGCTTCATTATTATGAGGACTTTTCAAACATTAACTTCCCATGCCTTTTTAAAAAAATTGTCCAGGACTCTTGAGAAATTGAGTTATGGATTAACATTAATAAGCATGTAGCTTTATACATATTAATCTGTCTTTACTTTTACTTTGGAAATGAGATCACCCTATGAGTAAGGCTTACCTTGCTAGCTGTATAGGTTATCGGTTATAGAAGGGGACTGAAGTTTTAAACAAGTTCTCTTTTCTTTGTAAAGAGTTATAAATTCTTTTTTTTTAAATTTTATTTATAAAACAATTAAAAAGAAACATTGGATTTGACGTGACATTCCAGTATATACATTCTTATCAGATTATACCATATTTTACAATCAATTCATTATCTCTACATATACATTAAATTTTATATACATTATCTATTCTAAAGTAACATACATTTCTATCTTAACATTTGTCTTTAATCCCAGCCGTCCTTTT
>NW_015387060.1:235636-242283 GCF_001527695.2 Protobothrops mucrosquamatus | reverse complement strand
AAAATTTATCCCAGGTTTCAAAAAAAATTGATCCACATTTATCTTTTAGTATCATTGTGAGCCTGTCCATTTCTGCACATGCTAATATTTTATGTATTAACTCTTCCTCTGTGGGAATTTCCTTACTCTTCCATTTTTGCGCAAAGGCAAGCCTGGCTGCTGTCAAGATATGTAGCAGCAGGTAGATTGTTCCCTTATCGTATTTTTCTGTCGTTATTCCCAGCAAGAAGAGTTCAGGTTTTAACTCTAAGTCCAGTGTTAGTATATCCCTCAGCCAGTTTCGTGTCCTGTTCCAGTACTCGCGAGTCTTTGGGCATTCCCACCACATATGATAATATGATCCTATTGCCGTTAAGAGTTATAAATTCTTGTAGGCCTCCAACCTACAAAAGTTTCAATCTAGATCAGCATCTATCTTGCCTGATCAGACATTGGTTGTCCTGGAGACTCCAGTATTGCCAAAATATTCTAGATCAGGATTGATAATTCTTTTTCTGCTAAGGGCTACATTTCCTCAAAAATAATCTGTTGAGGGCTACATTGTGAGTAGCTCTTTCTCTTTCTACTTATCTCAATTTTTTCCCCATTTCTTTTTTCTTTTTGTCTTCATAAATCTCCCAAGCAACACTCTTCATAGAGATCTGATATTTTACTTATTTTATATCCTTCTTTTATTACTTTTATAAACAGCTCAAGGAGTAATACTCCTTCCTTCTTTTATTTTCCCACAACAACAATCCTGTGAAGTGAGTGGGCTGAG
The DNA here is from genome assembly GCF_001527695.2 of Protobothrops mucrosquamatus. Classification (NCBI taxonomy): domain Eukaryota; kingdom Metazoa; phylum Chordata; class Lepidosauria; order Squamata; family Viperidae; genus Protobothrops; species Protobothrops mucrosquamatus. Next base: position 241,523 of record NW_015387060.1, on the reverse strand, counting down.
AGAGAGGGTGACTGGCTTAAAGTCACTCAGCTGACTTTCATGGTTAAGGTGGGACTAGCACTCACAGCTTCCTGATTTCTAGCCTGGTGTCTTAACCACTAGACAAACCCAGCAGGTACATTGCAGGAAGTTTTTGAAATTACACTGTTGATTACTGATGGAGCAATAAACTATAGGTTTGAATGTGGCGTCCCAAGACCTAAGCCTCAGTAAAGAAGATGATTTGCACATCACTATTTAGCTGCAAATGAAGACTTATCCAATAGCATGAGAAAGAGTCCCACACTATTTGATGCAGCACTGAGCATATGAACTACACCATGTGGCATATTACATCACATGACTGGCTCAACAGTAGCAACTGCAAGAGGGATCTTGCAGTCCTAGTGGACAATCACTTGACTATGAGCCAGCAGTGTGCCAAAAAACAACAACACAGTCTTAGGCTGCATTAACAGAGGGATAGAATCAAGATCACATGAAGTGTTAATACCACTTTATAATGCCTTGGTAAGACCACGCTTGGAATATTGTATCCAGTTTTGGTTGCCATGATATAAAAAAAGATGTTGAGATTCTAGTGTGGGAAGTCAGCCCCCCCCCCCGCAAGAGAAGGAAATATTAAAAGGGAAGAATATTATATTTCCTCAAAGGATCTTAAAGAGGCAGAAAAGCATGTCCAGTTTTTCTTAATAGCCCCAAGTCTCCCTCCCCCAAGCAGAAACCAGCTCTGTAGAAATGCAGATGTAATAATCCATTCAGGAAGGTTGGAGCCTTCCAGCTAGAAGCTTAGGAAGACAAAGACACCTAAAATCTACATACTTTACCCAAACTCTAAGCCAGGACATAATAGGATTAACCCACAGGTGCCAAAGGGGCACACTCAGACTCAGCTCAAAGTACATGACACAGGAAATACAAAGCCTCAAACAGGAACAGGAAACAACTCCAAGCAAAAGCCCAAGAATGTATAAAAACCACTCCCTACTACATGTGCTCTCTCTTTTCTTCCAGAGCAATCTTTTTGTATGGCTCTCCTCTTCAATAAACTGCAACCTTCTTTCTAAAGCAAAGAGTGCAGAGAAGAGCAACAAAGATAATTAGGGGGCTGAAAGCTAAATCACATGAAGAACAGTTGAAGGAATTGGATATGTCTAGTTTAATAAAAAGAAGGACTAGGGGTGACATGATAGCAGTGATCCAATATCTAAGAGGCTGTCACAAAGAAGAGGGGGTCAACTTATTCTCCAGAGCACCTGAAGGCAGAATAAGAAGCAATGGATGGAAACTGACAAAGGAAAGAACCAACCTAGAACTAAGGAGAAATTTCCTGACAATTAGAACAATTAATCAATGGAACGACTTGCCCTCAGACGTTGTGGATGCTCCAACACTGGAAGTTTTTAAGAAGAGATTGGACAACCAGTTGTCTGAAATGGTATAGGATTTCCTGCTTGAGCAGGGGGTTGGAGTAGAAGACCTTTAAGGTCCCTTCCAATTCTTTTATTCTGTTATCTGCCAACACTGATGGTATTATGATGTCCAGGGAAGTTCAACATTTGTTTCTAATCTTACAATTTTCAAAATTAATTTAGTGTATAAACAGTCCTTCCTCTGCAAATTTCCTGACTTTTTTTTAAAATAAAGAGCAGCTGTTTGTCAAGCTTTTTTGTTTTTCTATTTTTAGCAATGATCAGCATGGCAGATATAGACATGAAAAGAAATTGGCAACTCACTGGTTCTTATATTTGTCCATACCTCAAGAACTTATCAATATACCTAATTCCCACTAGTGGCATCTTGAGCCTCAGTTACATCAAAATAACAGCACATGCATCATCTCATTATGCAAAAGGTGCAACATACTATGCCTGATGCAACTATTTAAATCAAAGCATCATTTTATAATACAGTACATATGTTGTTATTTGGTACCCTTTGCTTCTCCTGTAGAAGTCTGATATGACAATGGGGGTTCATAAAACGTCTAATGAAGTTGCATAGGCAGGATGAAGCAAACTACTTCCTGATTTCAGGGGGGGGGTTGAGGGGGGACCGACCAAGAGTTTCTCTTTATGCTGAAATGATGCATCTCTCATCGTCTATTATCCCTCTCTTTTTAGGTTTCTTATAATGGCTGTGCTTCCCTCTTTGTCAAAACAGTTATGGAAGAGAAGGTGAACAGACTGACATAGTCACAGCTGGTGGGACATTATTAACAAAGGTATGAAACTGAAAAGGTAAAATCATGTAATAATTACCTGACACCTCCAAAAATCCTGGTGTGTGGAAATGATCCCAGGGGAGATTGGGCGAGAAGCAAAAAAAAAACAAAAAAACCTATAGTCTGCAAAACAACTGTGGTATTGTTAGGCAGGTAGTTAAAAAAAGGAGATCCTGTTTCCTCACCACTACTGTAACTCATTAATGTTATATATGGCAAGAAACCCTTCCCCACTCTCATCTGCAACTTGTAAACACGGAAGGCTAATTTAGCACCAGCAATGTGCTATATATGAAACTGAGATATAGACCCAAATGCTATGAACTCTCTCTTTCTCCATGTGAACTTTCAGTGATGAGAAGAACACTTTCCTTCCTGTTCTCTGAAATCAAAAACAAATCTTGCAGCTGAGAGAAAGTTATTTTGGGAGTTCAAAATCATTTTGAAAGAGGAATTGATGGGAGGCAGGGAACGGCCATCAAAACAATATGTGTAATGAATTGAGATTACAGAAAAATACAAAGGATATCGATTAGGGGCTATATTTTCCACCGAGGAACTATAGAAGAAGCAGAGCTAAGTAGTCATGATAGGTTATTTTCTTCCTTCACCTCCCACCTTCCAAAACAGCCAAAATGAGGCTAATTTTATCAGGTGATGGAAGAGCATTTTTTCTTCTCCGTCAATAGCTTAATTATCATTCAAGGTGCTGATGGCAGCAGGCTTTATGACTTCAGCATAAATGGAGCTTTTGAGCAAACAGCTCCCCAAACAGTCATCAATGTGCTAAGAGGCAGAAAAGGTGAGCCAGAGAGATGAATGCTGTTTCTCTAAGATAGGCAGGATCTCAGGCAATTTTATAGATTAGATTGCTGCTGCATCTGGTGCACTTGACAAAAGACATTTGGGGCTGTGTGATGGAAATACAGTCATAAACACAAGCACTCTTTCAGGTGGCTGAGCCTCTGTGGGGGAAGCCAACATACGTGACTCTCTGAAACCTGTAAATTGCCATGAGGTTGAATTTCCTGCTGGGCTTATGCTGCAGCAAAATCAACAGAAAACACTGAGGGTAGAACACAGAAGGCAGGAACTGGGAGAGGAGTAGATTAAGCATGGCTATATTGGATAGTCTAATATCTCTGTCCTACGTGAGTGACTAGGTTTAATAGCAGCAGTGGAATAAAAAGATGTCCTCTCTGTTCTTCTCTCCCTCCCTCCCTCCCCTCTTTTATCCCATTCCTTTCCCAAGCAGGCAGGTAAGTGGCTAAATCAGGAGTTGACCACAGGAACTGTTTTATGGCATTATATAAAATGTTTTACGGTAATTTATATGTCATACAGTGTTTAACAAATTGCTACATTTCAATTCCATGGGAATCACGAGTCCCAGATTTCAGACATATCCTGTAAGTCAAGCCATTTGAAGTACATTGGTTCCAAAATTGTTGCTCTAAGATGCACTGTTTCGTTCAGTTAAAGATTATGGGAATGAAAGTTTTAATAGTATCCGGATGTCAGAGGCAGAAACAATACAGGACAGATGATCCTGAAAATAGACTTGTCTTGTGCCATGCAGAGCTCCTCCCCAAAGCAATCATTAGATAGGCCTACCCATATGTCACCTTCAGGAGGGACAGGGATCTAATACACAGGTGGTAAAACACCCATCTCCAAGGACCCTTTCCACTTCCTCTGGACCAAAAGGTTCAAATTCTTTCCACACAACAGGACAAGAATGCACTTCAAGCACCTGCCTAGAACATGTACAATTGGAGTCCAGCTCTGAGCAGAGTTGAGCAACTTTATCCAATAGATGCCTGGAATGATCCTCACAGTGGCAACCTACTCTTTTTGCCCAAGAAGCATTTGATCACTGTAAACAAAGCCCCGAACTGGCTCTTTGCAGATATAATATCAGTGGAAAAGTAATGCCTTTGCTTTGTCAGGCTTGTTCTTTGTTTTCCTCCAGTGATGCTCCAGGCATCAATTATGCCACTTCATCTCCTGGAGTTTCTCTATAAGCCAAGAAGCTCTCTGGGTTCTACATGCAGTCAGAATCCATGCAGGGGAGACCTGATCCAAATAACTATGGTTTGGAAGTGCCCTTAGGCAATCTGTCCTAGTCATCTGGAACTTTATTCTGAAACTTTTAAAACTGTGCTTTAAATATTATGTTTTCTCTCTTCTTTTTTCCTCAGAAGGAACCGCCTATCTGACTAGTGGAAGAAGGGAGAGACTCAGCTCAGGATAGATGAGGAGAGGGTAAAAAAGCACTTAACTGATTTAAATAATTCAAGTCTCCAAGGCCAGATGAATTACATCCTAAGGCACTAAAGAACCTAGCAGAGCTGTCTGCAGAACTGCTAAATGTAATTTTTAAAAATTACATTTAAAATTACTGGAGAAGAATAGTGAGGATCCAGAATGCTGGAGGAAGCAAATGTTGCCCATATCTTCAAAAAAGGAGAAGAATAAAACTCCAAGAACTACCTGAAATGTAGTTACTAAAAGACAAATGGTATTTTGGGGTAAATTAAAAATATTATAGATTGCACTATGTGGGAAGCAATTGTTTTTCTTTATTCTGCCTTGGGTAGATTCCACTGACAGTGTTAAGTCCAGTTTGGGGTACTGCATTCTAAAAAGGAGATCAACAAACTGGAACAAGTTTCAAGGAGAAATGCCAAGATACTGAGTGGACTGAAAACCGAGTCCTTTGAGGAACAGTTAAGGAGGCTGAAAGAAAATATCATCGTAGCCTTCAAATATCTAAAGAGTAGTCATATAGAGTGGAAACGAACTACTTCTCTCTAACTCCAGAAGGTGGAACTAGAAGAACCAGAAAACTGAAATTACTGGGAAGTGGATTCAAGTTAAATATTAGGAGATTTTTGACAGAATAATCTTGGAATAGAGAACATAAAATCATGGGGCTAGAAGGGACCTCTCAGAGGTCTTCTATTTCAACCCTCCTGCTAAAGGCAAGAGAATTTATACCATCACGGTCAAATGGTTGTCCAGTCTATTTTTGAAAACCTCCAGTGATGGGTGTCTATGGAGATTCTCAGTCATTCAGGTCATGATTGTCCCAAAGGTGCTTTTTCAGGAGGCAACTGGACTTCCTTGTTTTTCTTTGAAGTCGTTTCGCTTCTCATCCAAGAATCTTCTTCAGCTCTGACTGAATGGTGAGGAATGGAAGGATTTATATTCCTTGCAGACAGTTGGTCATTTGCATTCTTTTAGAGGGTGGTTGAGGCCATTTGGAAGTTTATCTGTGTCCTCAGGGTCACCTGAGTGGTGCAAATGTGTGTGGAGCCTTCTTGGCTGCAGGATGTTTTCTGCCCTGTGTCCCTTCACTGTTGAAGACAAGCGCAGGCTGTTGGGGATGAGTCTGTGTTGTCTGCCTCTCAAACTGAAGTGCAAATGGTTCCTGTAGTCTGCAATGTTTCCTGGAAATCTGTTCATACTCCTGCACCATTCAAAGGGTCTTCATCCCAAAGTGCATAGCTAAATGTCTGTGGAATTCTCAGTCATCCAGGTCATGGTTGTCCCAAAAGTGCTTTTTCAAAACAAGTTGCCTCCTGAAAAAGCACCCTTGGGACTCCAGTGATGGAGCATTCACAACTCCAAGAGGCAAACTATTTCATTGATTAATTGTTC
>NW_015387060.1:203954-235536 GCF_001527695.2 Protobothrops mucrosquamatus | reverse complement strand
CCGGAACGCGGCGGAACCGCGTTCCGGCACCTTTTTCCGGGCCGGCCGCACCGGAAATAGCCCCTCCCACACCGGAAATAGCCCCTCCCAAATTTTACTTGCATTCCTGTTCTCTAAAGGGGCGGTCCTAGGGTTTGATGAGGGCGTGGCCAGGTTTGAGTTCCGCCACCTTTTCTCCGAGAAAAAAAGCCCTGGTTCTCACTATCAGAAAATTTCATAAAGATGTAAAGGTGGTGGCTACAGAGGAAGCATGGTTACATTGTGGGAAGAGAAGTTGCTATTAAACTTAGTTATCTTAAACTAAGACAAAACAGTAGGAGGAGCGGGAAATAGGGAAAGATAAGTCAGAAAAATAAAACAGACTGGAGAATAGAAAAGGAGAAGAAAGATCTGCGGAGCAGAGAGGAGAATCAGCTGTGGGGAGGAGAAGAAAGCCAACTGCGATGGCAGAGAGGAGAAACAAGAGAGCTGGTGAGATAGTGGACAGGGAGGAGAGCCAGCCAGGGAGAGAAGAGGAGAGCTTACTGTGGACCATCCAGGCAGCCCTGTTTGCTGAAAGTAGCAGAACATGGACCAGCAAACGGGAACCACATGGCTGCAGAGCTGTTAGTGGAGGTGGTGGAATCACCAGGGCCTATAGATGGCAGCAGACCAGGTGCTACTGGGACTTGACTGGGAGGCCTGCAGGTGGCAATGAGGCAGCACGACAGAGGTGGCAGAGCAGTGGAGGACCCAACCGGCAGCTCGAGAGAACCTGGCTGAACATTGGAGATGGTCAGAGATGGAGTGGTGGAGTGGCGGATGGAGGCATCAGAGATGGAGTGGCGGATGGAGGCCCAGTGGAGAAAACCCAGCTATTAAATCTGCTCAGCAGAGGAAAATCAACTAGCAAACCTGCCCAGCTGAGAAAGACTGGCTATTAGACCATCTCAGCACAGAAAAACTCACTGAACAAAGAAGAGACCTCAGAGGATCAACAGCTGAAAGCAACTGGGGGCAATTAGAAAAACCGGCTGAAGACAGGAAGGCAGTCAAAAAAGCAAGGCAGAGAGAATAGAGATAAATAAGGAGCAAATTAAGAAAAGGAAGGATAGGGATGAATTTTTAGAAATACTGCCACATAGTTTTATCTATACCTAAATAACAAGGCAAAAAACCAAATACAAACAGGCAGGAAAAAGGATAGGAAAAAATAGGCATAATTACCTAGAATAGAGAAGCTAGAAACAAGGCACATAGCAAATAAATATTAAATATAACAGAAGGAGGAAGCTTGAGAGTTCACAAGGTTAATGCTGTATGGGATGAAACTATGGCTGAATCTGGATGTTCTGCTACGGATACCATGAAGTCTCCTCCCAGAAGGTAACAAGGAAAACAGGTCGTGAAGAGGATGTGTAGTGTCCCAGATAATCTTGCGGACCCTGCTCAAACAACGCTTCTGTGCTATGTCCTGGATGGGAGGGAGGGAACTGCCAATGATCTTTTCGGCCATTCTCACCACTCTCTGCACCGCCTTCCTGTCTGAACATTAATATCTGGGAAGATACTAGAAAAGATAATCAAAAAACAAATCTGCAAACAACTAGAAGCAAACAAAGTTATAACCAGTAGCCAAGCATGGGTTTGTTAAAAACAGATCATTCCAAACCAATCTTATTTCATTCTTCAACAAAGTGACTATACTAATAGACCAGCAAAATACTGTGGACGTAATATACTTACATTTCAGTAAGGCATTTGATAAAGTAGACCACAACCTACTCCTTGGTAAGCTAGAAAAAGGTGGAATAGGCAACATCACCACCAGATGGATCTATAGCTGGCTGGCAAACCATACTCAATGAGTAGTCCTCAATGGCACTACATCCACATGGAGAGAAGTAAGCAGTGGGGTACTACAAGGTTCCGTCTTTGGCCCAATACTCTTCAATATCTTCATCAATGACTCAGATGAGGGAATTGAAGGGGAACTCATCAAATTTGCAGATGATGCCAAATTGACAGAAGTAACCAACACCCCAGAAGACAAACTCAGGATCCAAAAAGATCTTGACCAACCTGGACAATGGGCCTTATCTAACAAAATGGGTTTCAATGTGGAGAAAAGCAAAGTTTTACATTTAGGCAGGAAAAATCAAAGTACATATTGGGTGAGACCTGGCTCAAAAGCAGTAACTGTGAGAGGGACCTTGGAGACCTAGTAGATGATCACTTGACTATGAGCCAGCAGTGTGCAGCAGCAACCAAAAAAGCTAATACAATCCTGGGTTGTATAAATAGAGGCATAGAAACAAGATCATGCGAAGTATTAATACCACTTTATAAACCCTAGTAAGACCACACCTGGAATACTGCAGTCAATTTTGGTCACCATATCACAAAAAAGATGTTGAGAGTTTGGAAAAAAATCAGAGAAGAGCATCTAAGTTGATCAAAGTCCTGGAGACTAAAACATACGAAGAATGTCTGCAGGACTTGGGTTTGGCTGATCTAAAGAAAAGAAGAAATGGGGGAGACATGATAGCAGTATTCCAGTATTTGAGGGGCTGCCACAAAGAAGAGGACATCAAACTATTCTCCAAAACACCAGAGGGCAGGACAAGAAACATTGCTTGGAAAATGATCAAAGAGAGAAGCAACCTGGAATTAAGGAGAAACTTCCTAACAGTGAGGACAATTAATCAGTGGAACAGCTTACCTATTGAAATTGTGGGCGCTCCATCACTGCAGATTTTTAAGAAGAGGCTAGACAGTCACTTGTCTGAGATGGTATAGGTTCTCCTGCTTGAGCAGGTGGCTGGACTAGAAGGCCTCCAGAGTCCTATTCTATTCTATTCTATTCTATTCTATTCTATTCTATTCTATTCTATTCTATTCTATTCTATTCTATTCTATTCTATTCTATTCTTCTAGGTTGGATTTCTCTTTAACAAATTAATGGGCCAGAGGAACACTGTGGATATTTTACTTGGACTTCAGTAAGGCACTTGATAAAGTAGACCACAACCTACTACTACTACTACTACTACTACTACTACTACTACTACTACTACTACTAATAATAATAATAATAATAATAATAATAGTAATAATAATAATAATAATAATAATAATAATAATAATAATAATAATAATAATAATAATAATAATAATAATAATAATAAAGTTGGAAGGGACCTTGGAGGTCATCAAGTCCAACCCCCTGCTCAGGCAGGTAACCCTATACTGCTTAATAAGATTAAAAAATATGGGTTAATCAGTATCACCACCAGATGGATTCGTAGCTGGCTGACTGGCTGTACTCAGCATGTGGTCCTCAATGGAACTGCATCTACATGGAGGGAAGTGTGTAGTGGGGTGCCCCAGGGCTCTGTTCTGGGCCCAGTGTTCTTTAACATCTTTATCAATGATTTGGACGAGGGGATAGATGGGGAACTCATCAAATTTGCAGATGACACCAAGCTGGCAGGAATAGCCAACACTCCACATTAAGATATGGGAGGATATTGACGACTTGAACATTGGGCGCTATCTAACAAAATGAAATTCAATGGTGAAAAAAGTAAGGTTCTACATTTAGGCAAGAAAAACCAAATGCACAGGTACAGTATAGATGCTACCTTGCTCAGTAGTAGTAACTGTGAGAAGGATCTTGGAGTCCTAGTGGACAATCTCTTAAATATGAGCCAGCAGTGTACTGCAGCTGCCAAAAAAGCCAACACAGTGCTAGAGAGATAGAATCAAGATCACATGAAGTGTTAATACCACTTTATAATGCCTTGGTAAGGCCACACTTGGAATACTGCATCCAGTTTTGTTCATCATGATGTAAAAAAGATGTTGAGACTCTAGAAAGAATATAGAGAAGAGCAACAAAGATTATTAGGGGCAGTGCTTTTTTTCTAAAAAAAAAAAAAAAAAGGTGCCGGAACTCACACATGTCATACAACCCGCCTTGCCTACCCTACAAGGTTCCATCCAAAAAAGGTGCCAGATTTCCGTTCTGGGTGTTCTATGAGAAAAAAAGCCCTGATTAGGGGACTGGAGGCTAAAACATATAAGGAACGGTTGCTTGAATTGGGTATGTCTAGTTTAATGAAGAGAAGGACGAAGGGGGACATGATAGCAGTGTTCCAATATCTCAGGGGCTGCCACAAAGAAGAGGGTGTCAAGCTATCCTCCAAAGCACTTGAAAGCAGGACAAGAAGCAACGGATGGAAACTAACCAAATAGAGAAGCAACCTAGAACTAAGGAGAAATTTCCTGACAGTTAGAACAATTAATCAGTGGAACAACCTATCTCCAGAAGCTGCAAATGCTCCAACATTGGAAGTTTTTAAGAACAGTCTGGACAACCATTTGTCTGAAATGGTACAGGGCTTCCTGCCTGAGCAGGAGGTTGGACTAGAAGACCTCCAAGGTCCCTTCCAACTCTATTATTATTGTTGTTGTTGTTGTTGTCGTTTCCACCCATTACTTCTTGTCCTTTTGAAAGATCTTGGAAGTCTTGGAAAAAGATATTCAGATACTGGGATGTCTCAATGCAAACAAAGATTAGAAACATGCATGTAATGTTTTTACCTGTGGCATTCTACAGAAGCAAAAGATGGACTCTGTAGTAGCAGGATAGAAACTGTACTGATGCTTTTGAATTTTGGTGTTAAAGAGGATTCCTGAGAATACCACAGATAGCCAAGAAAAGAAGCACATGGGTAATAAAATGAATCCAAAGTTCTCACTTAAGATACAAATGACCAGGCACAAATTATCATACTTCAGACACATTATACAAAGACCTACCTCTCAAGAGAAAACTATAAAATGGGGAAAATTTAAAGGAAAGAGAAGCAGAGGTCAACAGCAGGACAGTAGATGGACTCAGTTACAGCAGCAACAGGTGCCCTGTTGGAAGACTTGAAGGACCATGTTGTGGTCATTGACAGTCAATACTGACTTGATGGCACATCAACATCATCAAACAAGAATTATGAACCAGAGGAAAAGGTTGCCTCATGAAGTAGTGTAATATGTTCACATTTATTGGAAGTCCTCAAACAGTAGATAGATAGCCACCTGTCCAGAATATTTTAGTAAAATCTACATAAATCTGAGGGTTGTATTAAACTCTCCCCAAGGTCTTTTCCAACTCTATAACCATGAATCTGTGAATTAAAGCATGGTTCAGTTAACAGTTGACTCGCACATATGAATACAGACAAAGATAGGAAAAATATGTGCCTTTATTCTGGAGCACCGTCCATATATTAAGTTTCTAGTTTTTCACTTTTGCAAATGGAGTTGCAGTTTGGATCTGGGTATGTATTAGGATGAAGGCTGATTTTCTGAGCTCTATAATATATACCAAGTTTACTCTGTCATAGTTTGGTCCTCCCACAGTCTTTCAAAGTATTAATTTAACAGTAATATTAAATATTTTCTTACCCCATGTGTCACTTTCTTACATAATAGTTAATAAAGGCATCTCAAAAGGCTGGCATCATCTTTTGGACTTGCCATCTCAATGTTATTTCCTCTGGCAGCTGTCACTGCATTCAGATAGCAAGCTACAAGCATCTCATGCCGGTTCTTTATTCAGGAGTCGATAAAATTGTCCAATCAGATTGTAGAAGCAGATAATTGAAGCAGATACATGCTTCCATTGTACGGTAGCTGGGTCAGTTGCTATGGGATACATACCCTGGGTTCACACTATATATTAAATCAAAATAGGTTTTGCTTGTTTACAGGTTAGTGGATTGAGAGTTATCTAGCCAATGACTGTTTATTCAACAAATCATGTTTATGGTATGTATGAAACAGGCTGAACAATTCACATTTCTGTTATCTTTTCCTTCAGAAAAACACAGAAATGCAACAAGGACTGATACATACAGATAGTCCCTGAATACAACCATTCATTTAGTGACCATTTGAAGTTACAATGGAACTGAAAAATGTGCTTATGACTGTTTTTCTTCCTTACAGCCATTGCAGCATTCTCATGGCCAAATGATCAAAATTCAAATGCTTGGCAACTGACTTATATTTATGATGGTTGCCATGTCCTGGGGTCATGTGATCACCTTTTGAGATCTTCTAAAAAGCAAAGACAATGAGGAAGCCAGATTCACTTAACAACCATGTAACTAACTTAACTACTATAGTGGTTCACTTAACAACTGTGGCAACAAAGGTCATAAAATGAGGCAAAACTCACTTAACAACTGTCTCACTTAGCAATGGAAATTTTGGACTTAATTGTGGTCGTAAGTCGAGGAGCACCTCGAGCAAAAAAATATGTCAGTCCTCAAAATATCCCAAACTGTCATTCTCCTGATATGCTGGAATTCCAACTCTCTGATTTTCATATTGGCTCAGAATTCTGGGATCTGTAGTCCCAATCTTTCTAAAAAGCAAAAGATGGATTATGTTGGGCCCTTGGATTCCTGTTCCCAACCCTCACACACACATACATTTCTGAGATTTAGCATCATTTCCCCTTTTAAAATATAATCTTATCTTTTACAGGTAATCCTCGACTTACCACAACTGAGCCCAACATTTATGTTGTTAAGTGAGACATTTGTTAAGTGAATTTTGCCCCATTTATGACTTTTCTTGCCACAATTGTTAAATGAATAACTGATAAATTAGTTACATGGTTGTTAAGTGAATCTGGCTTCCCCATTGATTTTGCTTGTCAAAAGGTTGCCAAAGGTGATCACATGACCTTGGGACCCAGGAACGCTTATAAGTATGACCCAGTTGCCAAGCATCTGAATTTTGATCACGTGAGCATAGAAATGCTACACAGGTCATAAGTGTGAAAAATGGTCACAAATCACTTTTTCCAGTGCCGTTGTAACTTCGAACAATCACTAAGTGAACTGTTGTAATTGAGAACCATTTGTACTGAAGCATTCCAAGTAAATTATTTTGGTCAGTCCCAGAATGTTTGTTTAAAAGTATTTAGGATTATCTTTAAAAAGAAAAAAAGCAACAATGAAATCTTGCCGTCTTTTCTCCAGGCTCAGAGGAGAGCTCTGGATCCCCATAAAGACTTGGCGACTTCCAAGCATACAAAAACGAGCTGTAATCACTCACTTTCTGCTCTTCCTCTCAGCCCAACTGATGGCCAATTTATCCTCGGTAGCATATTTACAAGCCCGTCAGCTGCATTAAAATTCCACACCAGGGTTGATGCTACATCACCTCGCAGTGCTATAGAATTTAATTGAACCAGAACAAGGAAGCTCTGATGAATGGAGCTTGCTGGCGAGCCATGGAAGGCACACAGGGGCAGAATTTCAATTGCTAACTTCAAGGATTGTCAGAGCACAGAGAAGCAGTGAGGGAAGAAGACAGGAACTCGGGGAGCTACATGTCAACACTGCCCTTATTTATTCTCAACGTTTGAGAGGAGAGCCACAAACATGTCTAATGAGAAATATATATTTACTCGTCCTATCTGGACTTCAGCACTCCAAACTCTTCCAGGGCACCATCAGATTTATATGGACAGGCATATTCGTCTATAGGTCAAGAAGAAGGAAGGAAACCAGGTCAGAAACAAATTAAACAGAGGGCATGTTATTATTGTATCGCTTCAGCAGGCAGACGGTAAAATGAGAAGATGGTCATTTGCTGCATGGATTTATAAAATTATTTTCTAGATTTACATCCCAACTTTCTAGCAAAATCTCAAGGCACTATATGCAGCATTTTAATGTAGGGTTGAATCAGAATCCCTCCCTCGCCACCCCCGCATCAGTTTGCAAGAATCTTTGATCCCTATGAAAGAGGCAGTGTGGGTAGTAAAAGAATTTTGTAAGGGATTTGGGTAGCAGGCGAATCACCTTAGCTTGACTGTTGGAAATGAGTCTCATTTTATTCTTTCTAACCCACAAAGGAAGGAAAAATGTAAAGGGTTTAAGAATTTATCTGTCTGTCATTCTATCTGCCGGCGGAATAACTCTGAAATTTGAACAGGACCAAATCTACTAAGGAGGAGAAGACTGCAAAAGAAAGATTGGCTTTTAAAAAATGGGTCAAATACATCTGGGTACTATGGAGAAAAAACAACCTGGGGAAAAAAGTCCCAATGCTTCTGGACAAGAGAAGTACAGGTAGTCCTCAACTTACAACAGTTCATTTAGTGACTATTCAAAGTTACAATGGCATTGAAATAAGTGACTTATGACCCAGAGCTGAAGAAGCTTCTTGGATGAGAAGCGAAATGTCTTTAAAGAAAAACGAGAAAGTCCAGTTGCCTTGTGAAAAAGCATCTTTGGGATGAATTATGATCATTTTTCACACTTATGACCCGTGTAGCATCCCCGTGCTCATGTGATCAAAATTCAGATGCTTGACGCTTGACAACTGGTTCATACTTACGATCTTGCTGTGTCCCAAGGTCATGTGACCACCTTTTGCAATCTTTTGACAAGCAAAGTCAATGCAGAAGTTAGATTCAATTAGTAACAACCATGTTACTAATTTTACAACTGCAGTGATTCACTTGACAATTGTGGCATGAAAGGTGGTAAAATGGGGCAAAACTCACTTAACAAATATTTCACTTAGCAACAGAAAGTGTTGGGCTCAACTGTGGTCATAAGTTGAGAACTACCTGTAGATGGGCAGCTCACATTTGGAAATGGTAGCATTGCAGGAAAATTCTCCAATTGTAGATCAGCTTTTACATTCCTACGGTTGTTTAGTTATCAAGAGAAAACAAGTCCAAATAATCCCATGTAGCATAATCCTGTGCATGTTTATTTTTGGGGATTTTTTTTTTAAAAAAACCTAACTAACTTCAGTGTAATGCACCCAACCCTATGGGCTCCTCTCCTGCTTCCCTATGCTGAATAGATTTAAAAAAGCCATGTACTGTATGATAAATCAATCAATTCATAAACATCCGTATTTATTAATTATGGGTAAGACAGTGATTAGGCAAACCCAGAATTAGCAACTTTTATCTACAATTGTGGCCTATGCAAGGCAGATAGATGATATAGGTAGGTATCCCCATAAGATCTTATGAGATCACATGAAATTTCCCCAAATTCCAGCTCCATCCCCTTAAACTCCTATGCTTTCATTCTCAGAGGATTTCAGGAACCTTAAACAAGGTAGTCTGAGATTCTGCCTTCCCCCCCTTACACTATGCCAATGGCCATTATGTAGTTTCACCTTGGTACACATTTTGTTTTTATTACATTGCATGCATATGTGTGATAATAAATAAAAAATATATAGACATTCTTCCATGCATTAAAAATAAATCCAGGCAAGCTAATTCTATAAAATGTTTCCACATGCTGGTAGAAGTGAAGATGTTTCAGTAATTTTGACTCTGGTGTATGTATAGAGTTTCCCATTTCATCTGTGAAATGAATTGGTAGTACTATGCCAATGGGACAGGGGTGACAGAGAACAGTGTCAGAGACAAGATTCCTCCTTCATCTGAATCTCAGCCTTTTAGCCACTATCCTTCTCCTTCTCTGCTGCTTGTTTTACACATCTTGCTTTCCATTTATTTGCTCAACCTCTTTAGCATAAATACCCATACCCATTACAGGAATACAGGTAGGGAAACCTTCTGTCAACCATCCCACTCAGTCATCTAGCAAAGAAAGACTCCTGGCCATTTGGTTTTGCCAAAAGTATACTTTTCTAAAGCTTAAATGGTCACAGAAGTAGCGTAAGATGAATCTGAGGTTTTCCCATACAAACAACACAAAGGAAAGTTCCCTCCCCCCCCCTCCCCGACATCCCCTGGCTATCTATAAATATCCAATCAGGTGCTTGTATATTGTTTAGGGAACAGGTGCTCAGTTCCCAGCTCTGCATATTGTTAGTTGACCTTGGCTGATTGTAGCTACTCAGAAGGCTTAGCCGGGCTTCCATCCCTCCCCTTCTTCCTTACATTCCAATCTTCCCCTCCTCAATGCTAATGTCAGGCTGGCAGCTCATGAAGCTTGGGTAGGTGAGATGCAGTCATGATACCTTCAGAGTTCCATGAAGATTCCCCACCCATTTCATCATGTTAGGGGTCACCTTCCAGTGATTCCCAACTCCATTGTTAATGAGGAGAAAAATAGCAGCCATATTCTCTATCATAAACCTTACTTAATTACAGCTATAGCATAGATTCTGGAGCTTGACACCATATTTCTGTTTTATGCAGTACTAGGATGAATCAAGTAATGCAATTGAATAGAACCTTCTATATAATGACTGGATCTCAGTGAAAAGGTCACACTCTGACGCTGAATAAAGATAAAGCACCAGCAATTCAAGCAGAAATATCTTTATGTCTAGAATTATGGGATAAGATGTAGAGGGAAGAGAAGTAAGCAGCACTGGGGGAAATACAGAAGGTGGTGCTGTATGTCAAAATTCAACAATATCACATTGCTTTAATGAGGACTGAGTGGTGCATCCCAGATTCTGTGGATGCCAGCTACGCACTAACAGCCAAAACATTAAAAAAAAACAACAGTTCGTATAACACAAAATGTTCAAAGTTCTTTCTCTTCTGCTTTCAATGTGGCTCATGGGAACAATTCAAGATGCTAGATTATGAACAGTAATGTCCCTTTTAATGGCTCACCTAGAAATTTCTTCTTCATCTGTCCATTCATGTTACAGATTCCAAGATTGCCCAGAAAGATTTTACAAGCCTGCAAAACCTTAATATTTTTAATAGGGTTGAGCAGCAATGTTAACTGAAAAGGAAAAAAAGAAGTTTGAAGTGCATATGTAGCATTTTGGCAACTTCTTAAATCAAACACCTTTTCAGAGATCCACTCATGAAAGCTATAGAGTAAATCTGCATACAGTATATCCAGAACAAAGATACAGGTTCTTTAAGGAGTTGCTGACTGGTGCCACTTGAGATTCCCTGTATCCTCTCCATCAGCTTTTTCCTCTTTCAAACCCATTTATGGCACAATCTCCTAATTTCTAGCGGGTTTATTGTGTGGTGCATATATGCTGCTGCTTGTATGTAGCGCTAGGAAAAACGTCAAAGCAGAACTTTGATTAGATAAGACTTTGATCAAATCTCCCAGAATAAATCAGATTTGGGTAAAGAAACAGAAGAAGGACCCGCTTCAAAGGAGCAGATGAAATCTGAAGACTATGAAATGGATTATAGCCTTCTGAAGACCCTCACAGATTTAATGGTTGTGATGCTTTTGGGTTATTATAAACAATATTCATGCTGGAACTTCCACATCTGGAAAATGCTGAGAGTGAAGCTGAGTGATGAGATGAGTTCTCTGATATTGATAAAAAAAGAAAGCAGTTCAGTACTGTTTAAACTCTATATAGGTTGTCCTTGACTTGCAACCATTTCCAAAGTTATGACAGACCCCTCAAAAGGCATTTACAGTCTGGTTCCATAGTCACAATGGCTCTCCCCTACTGTTATGTGGCTGCTTTTCACATGCTCAGGCAACTGGCCGCACAATGGTTTGTAACATTCCACAGTCACATGGCTGAAATTGATGATGTTTTTGCCAAAACCAGTGTTTGCTTCTTTTTTTGGCAAAAACACTCCATAGCAAACTTTTAGTTCACTTAACAACCTTGGTGTTCACTTAACAACTGCAGATTCACTTGATGACCATAAGTGATTCACTTAAGAAACACCACAAAATAGGTCATAAAACTAGATGGGTTACATGACCTGCTTTATGGCTGTCACAAACTATGATTGTAATGGGCAGGCTCCATTACGGTCATAAGTTGAGTGCTACTTGTATACCCAAACTTTTTGAGTAGTTAAGGCTAACACTCCTTTAGACTTGGTTCAGCTTCTCCAATGTCGCTAGAAACACAAAGTAGTGTTAATAGCATTTTATGTGTCTGTCCTTGACCTAACAATACAGCTTCAATTCAACTCATCTGCCAATATTCTGATATGGGCACAAAGATGATACATCTATTATGTATTATATGTTTGTATTTTATCTAATTGTTAGCCGCCCTGAGTCCGCAAGGAGAAGGGCGGGATATAAATGTAATTAAATAAAAATAAAATAAATAAATAAATAAAATCTAACAACTTTCTTTTTAATTCTGCATGATTGGGGTTTAAAACTCATGACAATAATTGAATGGATGCTTTGCTAACTCTTATAGAAGCTGATGTCTATGTTTACTCCTTTAAGTTTATACAATACCGATGTGATGTTCTGTGAATCTCAGAACTCAAATTTAATCAAATTGGTTGGATCTTAATTCAATCATTTTAATTTTGTTTCAGTTTCTTCACCTATTCATTTTTTTCTTTTTTCTTTTGCTGTGTGCTTTAATAAATAATATAACACATCTTTTTTAAAAAATGAATTGAATCATGCCCTTTTCAAATCTTGCATCTTCATCCTGAATCAAATCAGTGCTGAGTTCCTCAAGGCAGAGAGAGGCACAGTACGGGAAAAAGCCATTTAAAGGCAATGACTCCCGCCATGCTGTCCAGTGGAGAAATTGACACTAAAGCAGCCCAGCAGGTGTGTAGCCTTCTTCAGGTAAATAAATCAGAAGAAGGAAACCCCACCATCTCATTGGGTAATTGGTTCCATTGTAGAACTGCTTGTACTATTAGGAAGTTTTTCCCAGCATGCAAATGAAATATACCTTCTGTTAACTAAGTTCCATATCTTGGTAGAGATTAAACCATGCCATGGCCTTTTCCATGTATAGCCATTTGATTCTTTCAAGATCATCCCCCCCCCAGAGGCGTGGTGGCTCAGTGGCTTAGTGACACTGGAGATGAACTTTGCTCCAGTGGTTCAAGTTCTAGGACTGTACAGTCCAGTATTTTCTTGATTACTAGCAAGGTGCGCTCCCATCGCTCACCCTAGCTTCTGCCCATCTAGCAGTTTGAAAGCATATTATATATGAATAGATAAATAAATACCACTTTGGTGGGGAAACAAGCCAGCATTTTGTGTGGATGGTTAGAATCTTGCTGGCACTGGACCTCCCTAGTTGCAACATCCATTTTGAGGCAGGTGTGGTGGAGGGAGAGGGCCCTGGATGACCCTGTAGGAAATCCACTTATCTTTCTTTCTGGCATGGAGCAAGCTCGCCCCCTGTGGTGCATCTTGGAAAGCATGTGAGTATGAACCAAAGAAGGCTAAGCAGTCTTCGGCTGCCAAACTCTGCATCAGCATTGTAGTCTCCTGCTTAATGCACCACCATATCCTAAGTAAGTAAGTAAATCACCCCCTTCCTTTCAGTCTCCTCCTGATATGGCTAAACATACCCAGCTCCTTTTCTCTCCATTCTAAACACTCTATTTCTAGTCCCCAATCAGCCTTCAGCCCATCTCTGAAGCTCTTCCTTTCCAAGTTTAAAAACTTGCACATGATCAAGGCATAATAGAGTACAACCATTGTTTTCAGTTATTTGAATCAAGAGTCTGGTAGCAGTTTTTTTCAGCTTAACTGAATTTTATTAAAATGCATAACATTTTAAAAATCTTCATCAGATTCTTTCAATAATTTGGATACTGTACTTCCATCAATTGTGTATCATCATTCAGGAAGGAGGGAATATAAAAGGGACACCATTTCTCCATCAGCAATTGGTGGCATCTTCTAGCATTACCCAGCTATTGTTGATTCAATAGAAAGCCTATCCTCATTGTTATTATAATGGGAAAATGATAGCAGGATGACTTTAAAAGACGCTATCATTAGTGGAAAACCTGCTGAGAGAGAATAAGAGACAGAGATTATGAGTGAGAGAGGTTTTGAGTTAATTTCTTGCATTTCAACAACCAGATATGTATATTTTAAAACTGCATCATCTGATTGCTTCAGGATTAATTACAAAAGTGCACTTCCTTGCTTTTTCGCCTCAAACAATAAAAGTAGTAATTAACTCTGGGAAAAAAAGGCCTGTTGGGAGGATGAAAGCTAATTAAGTCATGACCTGATCTTGGATGTACCAGAAATCACAGCACAGCACTGATGGGTTAAGAACAAGTCATTTGCTCTGCTCTGATGGGACTAAAGAGAGACTTTAGAGGAATGGTCAGCAGCATCACTTTTAGCCTCAGGCACTCTCTAATACTCATAATCACAAACTCATAATCACAAACAAGTGTAACAAGAGCCATGGTGGTGCAGTAGTTAGAATGCTGTACTGCAGGCTACTTTTCCTGACTGCTGGCTGTCAGCAGTTCGGCAGTTCAGTTCTCACCGGCTCTGTAAACCACTTAAAGAGGGCTGTAAAGCACTGTGAAGTGGTATATAAGTCTAATTGCTATTGCTATTTGTCAAGAAATTATTAGATTTTCCAAGATTCCTGTATTATATATGAAATCTCTTGAGAATATCAATATCTTGTGGGAATTCAGAATTCATGTATGAGATCTTAACAGATTTTCTTATGAGGTTTGGGCAATGAAGACATGCTACTAGAAGAGATTTCAGGACCACTAGTCTTGAGTTTCTGGATCTGCTTAACAAGAAATACTCAGGTGCATTTGTTGTTTGTCGACTTCAGTTTGGCATTTAATACAATCATTCTCCAGCATCTAGTAGACAAACTGGGCATTTTAGGATTAAACACTCATTTGTGCAACTGGATTCTTGATTTTCTTACTAACAGGCCCCAATATGTCTGAGCTGGAACAAATATTTCTAACACCATTTTCTTGAGCACAGGTTCTCCTCAGGGCTACGTCCTAAGTCCGCTGCTGTTCACCCTGTTGACCCACAACTATTGTGCTAGGTTTGCCACCAACCATATTGTGAAGTTCGTAGATGATAAAACAGCCTTATTCATGATGACAATAAGGGTGCTTACTGCAAGGAGGTTGAGGGTTTGGTGAACTGATGTAAAGAAAACAGCCTAGTTTTAAATACTGGAAAAACCAAAGAGATCATTGTCGATTTCAGAAAAGGCAGGCACAGCCACACTCCTCTGTACATCAATGATTTACCTGTGGAGATGTTTACCAGCATCAAATTCCTGGGTGTGTAGTTAACAAGTAGATTGGCTTGGTTGCTCAACAGCGAGACACTGGTGAAGTGGCACAGCAGCCCCTGCATTTTCTGCGTCGCACGAGAAAAGCACATCTTCCTTCCCCTGTCCTTACCACTTTCTACAGAGGGACGATCGAGAGCATCCTGTCATACAGCATCACAGTCTGGTTTGGAAGCATCATTGCTTCAGACAGGAAGGCAGAGTGGTGAGGATGGCTGAAAAGATTATTGGTAGTTCCCTCCCTTCCATCCAGGACATAGCACATAAGCATTGCTTGAGCAGGGTCCGTAAGATTGTCTGAGACACTACACATCCTCTTCATGACCTGTTTTCCTTGTTACCTTCTGGGAGGAGGCTCCGTGGTATTCGAAGCAGAACATCCAGATTCAGTCACAGCTTTGTTCCATACAGTATTAACCTTGTGAACTCTAAAGCTTCCTCCTTCCATTATGTATTCAAGATGGACAGTGATTAATATTTATAAGTTATGTGTCAACGCTGCAAATACTGTATATTCTTGCTTTGACAATATGCAGAACTGTCTGGTATTTTTATAGTTAAATCAGGAAACAGTGAAAGGGGAGGAGAATAAGGAAAGCCCGGGAAAAAGAAGCCGGAAGTAAATCACATCTTCCAAGTTAATTGGAAGATGTGAACCATGACCCCAAAATAGGGGAGGGAAAAATGCCTGGAATGTATGTGCAACGGAAAAGAATCTCAGATCTAAGCATTTCCACCATGCCGTACTGACATCTCTGTAACCTTAATAAATGCTTTTAGGATAAAAATATGCCTGAAAGTCCCTTTAAGTGTTTCGTTAATCAGACACATGACATCATGTATATGTAAGGGTGTATATAATATGTTGTATATAGTATGTTTAAATGTGTGTTATGTATGTGTACACTTTGAGAGCAAGCAACTAAATTTCATTTTTAATGTGTGCTGTTGTGCCCATAGTAAAAAAATGACAATAAAGATTATCAATCTAATCTAATGACAATCTCCAGGGTAATGCATAGTTATGACATTTCTTTCCTCCAGAAATCATCCATTCCTCTTTTCTTCTTCTTTGTATTACTTATAATATTTTCATCATTTATCTTCTCCAGGTTTAAAAGACATGAATAAGGGGTTTTGTAATCCTGCATTTCTGAATTTTAGGAAAAAAATGTATTTGCTGACCCCTTGTTTCAATTATATCAAGGCACTGGGTGAAGAAACAATGTGGTTTGTTTTAACAAGTCTCTATGTATCCCCTGATAATTCTGAGCTGCACTTGTAGAGATCGAAAATGAATTTGCACAAGAATTATGCAGGCAAAGAACTGCGTTATTGCGTTAGAAGACACCACACAGCCATTTTGCATTGCTCTTCATAGTAAAGAAGCTACACTGATTGCAAAGCAGCTTTGAGAGGGTTATTTATTCAAAGCTTTGTCAAAACAAAGCACCCTCTGAAAGATCTACACGAGCCTTGCATTTTGCTTGGTGTTCCAGCCAAATCTTTGTATTCTGCATGATTAGAAACAATAGGTAAAGCTTTTTGCATTTACAAAACAAGCACTACCATGATCAAAGCAATTGCCCTATTTATATCTGAATGATTCAGAATGTAATGTTTTGAGAAATTCTGAAATATAACACAGAGGTATTTGTTCCTCATAGGAATAATTGACGTTTCTTTAATTTCTCAGAGATGCCTTGAAAAACATTTCTACCTGAATTCCATATCATAATGAGAGTGAGACACAATGGCCATCTTTACCCGAAGTCCAAGGCAAGTATATCTTTTGAGAAGAATTGGCACATAGCTGGCTACAATTTCTGTTTCCAAAGTCTGAGCTAAACTTAGCATTCATAATAATAATAATAATAAAGTTGGAAGGGACCTTGGAGGTCATCTAGTCCAACTCCCTGCTCAGGCAGGAAATCCTATACCATTTCAGACAAATGTCTGTCCAGTCTCTTCTTAAAAACTTCCAGTGTTGGAGTATTCACAGCTTCTGGAGGCAGGTTGTTCCACTGATTAATTGTTCTAACTGTCAGGAAGTTTCTCCTTAGTTCTAGGTTGCTTCTCTCCTTGATTAGTTTCCATCCATTGCTTCTTGTCCTGCCCTCAGGTGCTTTGGAGAATAACTTGACTCCCTCTTCTTTGTGGCAGCCCCTGAGATATTGGAACACTGCTATCATGTCCCCCCTCGTCCTTCTCTTCGTTAAACTAGACATACCCAATTCCAGCAAACGTTCCTTATATGTTTTAGCCTCCAGTCCCCTAATCATCTTTGTTGCTCTTCTCTGTACTCTTTCTAGAGTCTCAACATCTTTTTTACATCGTGGTGACCAAAACTGGATGCAGCATTCCAAGTGTGGCCTTACCAAGGCATTGTAAAGTGGTATTAACACTTCACATGATCTTGATTCTCTCCCTCTGTTAATGCAGCCTAGCACTGTGTTGGCTTTTTTGGCAGCTGCAGCATACTGCTGGCTCATATTTTAGTGATTGTCCACTAGGACTCCAAGATCCCTCTCACAGTTGCTACTATTGAGCAAGGTACCACCTATACTATACCTGTGCATCTGATTTTTCTTGCCTGGTTTTTCTTTTCATCCATAGAGATGATTTTTACCCAAAAGAAAAAGTGGATAGAGGCAAGTGAGTTTCCTGCTGCTGGGAAGTGTTAAAACCATTACAAAGACAGTTTATTTAAATTTCAAGAGCGGAACATATTAAATGGGGGCTCTTCTTCTCAGCTAATCATTAATACATGGCAGTCAACATGGTAATCTGTTGACATTTTTTATCATGGAAGAATTGTAGCATGATGAGAATTTCCCTTGAGCACCAAAAACTACATAACACATCCAAAGGAAGAAAAAGGCCACAGTTTAATTCTGAAAAAAGAAACAGCTTTCACAATGAAGAACAAAAACAAAAAAACCCACAAGGATTAATTATACAATAAAGGCATAAAATAGATTTTGAAGACACCTACTTTCTCTTGACATAAGATACATCCACCCAACAGTGTATAAGAATATTTCTCATTCCAGGAGGGACACCAAAATGACCCCTTCCCAGTCTTGTTAACATTTTGTATAATTTAAATTGATCTCACAGTGAGATCTTGATACATCACTTCATGGATAAAATTGCTCAAATTCACACTAACGGATACATAGAAAGTGATGGTGGAAACATCTTGTGATGTTACATTCATTTGTTTTGGCATATTTATTCTGTTAAGAATGATGATCTATGGCATGAATGTAGGCAAGATTCATGCTCCACTTGGTTTGTTTGGGAAATGTGGGAAATTAGAGACTAGATCTAGCAGGCAGTTAATGTCTCATTGAAAGAGAGATAAAATGTCCCCTATGTTGAAGGAGGAGGTGGTATAGTCCTTTATGAAGAGGCCCACACTGAATCTGACCAATCTTGATAACTGAGGGTGAAGTTTTGTTCTCTGAGTTTGTGAGTTGGTTTCCAGATGTTTCATTACCAGGCTAG
Organism: Protobothrops mucrosquamatus; assembly: GCF_001527695.2. NCBI lineage: Eukaryota > Metazoa > Chordata > Lepidosauria > Squamata > Viperidae > Protobothrops > Protobothrops mucrosquamatus. The sequence continues at coordinate 217,014 of NW_015387060.1, read as the reverse complement.
GAAACATCTTCAGTGGAGTTTAGGGGATGTAAGTGTCAGTGTTCTTCTGTCTATAAGGGCTTCAGGTATTGGTGTGTCAAGTGAGGGTCTTGTCATGGGTCTTGTCATGGGTCATGTGTGAGAGGCTTGTCATGGGTCTTTTGATGGGGAGGTTACATCATGTCAGAGTCATTGGGAGGTGAACTGCTGATGGGAGGAGGGGGGGCTTACGTAGGTTGGTTGAGGGTTGGTGCCCTCAATTGACACACCCATACCTGAAGCCCTTATAAACAGAAGAATACTGACACTGACATTCCCTAAAGTCTGCTGAAGATGTTACCAGATGTTTCCAAAAACATTCGGAAACCAACCCACAAACTCAGAGAATGAATCTTCATCCTCATCCTATACCCGAGCTACAGATATTCACCACTGTTGCAAATCTTGATAACTATCACCAATATTCAACCAATGTTGGGTTCCAACTAGCATCAATCCTAGAGGAAGCCAATTTTATGGACCTTTGCAATAATATTCAGAATGGGCATTGGGTGGAAACCATGCTGATTACCTGGTAGATAACCTAGATTGGGTCCTGAATGGGAGAAGTGGATCCTTCTTGGTCCTCTTAAACAGTTCAATGCCCTTCAGTACTAGCAACTTTTTAGGACACTTGTGAGGTTGTTAGTTGAGTGTATTGTTCATTCTGCTCTTTAGGTATATGAGTTTTTGATAGTAGAAGAGGGGCCACTGAGGTAATTGCCAAGTTGAGGATATGACAGAGGTTCTGACATGAAATATGAAGACTGTTTGAACCCCTTACCTAGTTCAAGAATCCACTATTACAGCTTCATAATCAGTCTCTGTTTTAAAATCCTGAGCTCCCAAGGCAGTCTTTTCCAATATTGAACAACATCTATCTATCTATCTATCTATCTATCTATCTATCTATCTATCTATCTGTCTGTCTGTCTGTCTGTCTGTCTGTCTGTCTGTCTGTCTGTCTGTCTGTCTGTCTGTCTGCCTGCCTGCCTGCCTGCCTGCCTGCCTGCCTGCCTGTCTGTCTGTCTGTCTGTCATCTATCTATCTATCTATCTATCTATCTATCTATCTATCTATCTATCTATCTATCTATCATCTATCTATCTATCTATCTATCATCTATCACACTTCTATACCACTAATCTCATCTAACTGACTCTATTATCATTAGGACATTTTTCCTGATTTCCAATCAAAATCTATGTTCTTTTAATTTAAACCTATTGCTTATTATCCTTATCCTTATTCTTGGACAACTCTGAACAACTATGCCCCATCTACTATAGGACTTCACTTTAAATCTTTGATGATAGTTATCAAAGCTGTCTACTTTCTTCTCCAGACTAAATATACCTAACATTTTCAATCATTCCTCATATATATTTTCTTCTAAGCCCCTTATTGCTTTGGTTATTCTCATTTAGATATTTCAGTTTGTTTTTCCTAAAATGCAGCTCTCAGAATGGGAGGCAATATTCTAGATGCAATTCTGATTGAAGAATAATAATAAAACTTTGAAAAGATGTAAAATTGTATTTGCCTGCCTGTCCTTTCCTTTATTTCATTCTTTACATTTGCATCACATTTTGAGCAAATTCAGTTGGTGACCCACCAAGATACTTGGATCCTTTTTCCATAATTGTTTGCCAGCTATGTGTGTCCCTTCCCACCCCCTGGCAACATTTATTATTTTGCATTCATCCGTATAGAAATTCATCAGGCTGCCCATTCTTCCAGTGATGTTGCTACACAGCCTGAAAACTAGTGCAACAACAACCACAGTCCAAGCTGATCCCTAGAACTCTAGAAGAGAATCTCACACACAGCAAGTTGTGGAGCAGCACCCATTGAAGCCATAAGAGATTTCCAAATGACAACTGCCATACCCCCATCCATACTGTTGATCAGGAATCTGATGAATTTGATGAATGGCAAAAGGGAAAGTATGTCGAGATGGCAGAATTAAAGTTCAGGCCTCTGCAGGCCCTCAAGGCCATGGAAAGTTCCAAAGGAAACCACTAGCCTGACCAAAACCACAGAAGGCATGCTTGAGTATTTTTTATAATTTCTATATCTCTATACCTTATCTGTTGTGAGTCAGCTTCCTCTTATGTAACTAAATGAAAGCAAAGAAATGTATACATATCTCCCATGCTGTGTTCAGGGTTCCTCCACCTTTAGGGAGGACTCGTCTTTATTCAGTTGAATAAATGTCTTTGGCTTATCAAGACAAATTCGGACTCCATCTTTTATTTTTTTACTGAGTCACACCTGAATCCCTGCATAATCCTACCTTGGAGTCTCGGCCTATGCCACACGCTAAAACAAGCGGAGCACATTTCTGAAAGATGAACCTCCCCTTCCAGACTCAACCAAGTCTTTGTAATACATCCAAGTCACTTCTCTCATCCATGATTATAGCATGGAGAGGGGAAGTTTTATTACAGGTTGCCCTGGTATTCAGTACCAGCAGCTGAAAGCCAAAGCCTCTGAAGGGCTCTGATTCTGCAACCAAGTAATTTATAAATATGTCAATCAGTACAGGATCTAGGATGGAGCCTCGCAATATGCTTCTCAACATATATTTCCAGCTTGAAGCAATTCATTAATATATACACATAGGGCACAATTGTTCAACCAGTATGCTACCATACTTCTAGTGGTAGTATAATCCAGCACACTTTTTTTCTCATTTTCTACGCGAATCTTATGGGAGATTTTCCTGAAATGAAAACACATTACATCTATCATATTTTATACTCAATTCAAAAGCTGCTTCAATAAAACAGATTGGTTTGGTACAATTCATTCATAATAAAGGTATAATGAATCTTTTACTGAACTCATTCTGATACTCACAAACCATTTCCTTACTTATCTATTCCTATCAACATCAAGATGACCAGTCTGTAATTATATCTCCTTTTCTATTTTTTGAGAACAGCAACATTTGCTCTTCTCCAGTTCTCTGGCATTGGGCCATCCTTTATGATTTTTAATAAAAAGGGATTCCTTGATGGTATCTATGTGCTCTTTCGAGACTCTTGAATGTAATTGTCTCGTCATGGAGATTTTAACTTAATAGCCAGATACTCCCTAGCCTTTTCTTTAGAAACTACAATTCAGCAGCAACTTTTGAAAAAAAAAATGTGACAGCTGCATCCAAAGTTCCCAGGGGACACATACCAACCAGGGATTTTAAATTCTATATTTTGTCTCAAACACATCATTCCAATCAAAGGGGGGAAAAAACACTGGCTAAGTGTTTGCTCAGCTGGGAGTCATCTCCACTGAAATGTCAATTCAGCTACTGGTAGCTTTTTGATAAATCTTAGCTTCTCATGAAAATCCATGAAAATTTCCAGCATTAGGAAAATAACCTTGGCAACTTTTATTATTGGTATAAGAACCAGATAATCTGTATGCTAGACTTGGTTGACAGTTTGGGGTCTAATTCTACCTGACTTTGAAATTTAATGGAAAAATAATTTACTTTAAACCATTTCAAGAATCATTTAAAAAAAAAAAAAAATCATCCATCAGCTACAATGGGGAAGGACCAAAAAGTTTGCAACTGGTTCATTTTGGAAGTTTCATTTATATTTTGGAATATAAGATGAACATAGTAGGAATGGTAGACAATTTTGATGGCACTAAGCCTGACAAGCTTCACCTGGATATATTGAAGAATTTCACAGCAATACATTTTTGAAATATTACTCCTATACCTCTTTTAAGGCAGAGATATCAAGGATGAAGAGAGCACAGCAGACTCCAAATTGTCCAGGATGAAGCAAAAATTGTACTGAATTGATGCAGAAAGTAACTTATTCCAAGTTTAAAAGAAAACTTTGAAAACTTTTTTTTTAAAAGAAGACTCTTTCCATTTGTTTTTCTGATGTAAAGCTTGGCATGACCAGGAAAAAATGGCACATTCTCTGGAGCAGATGCTTTGCTACCTTCTCACTTGGGTTTTTTGGAAAGGGAAAAAGGAGAGTTAACACAACATGTTGGCAAGCATGGTTGCTCCTGCTAAGAACCTCTATACGGCTGAGATCTTATTTGGATAGAACCTACTGGCAAATCTCTTCTGGCTGAAAAAAAAAAGTCTGGTAGCACCTTTACAAACTAACAAATTTTATTAAAAGGCACAGACTTTTGCAAATTGCACTTACTTTATCAGATGCTTGAGATGAGGAGAGAAGGTGAGGGGAAAGGGAGAGAAAGATAGGCTGATCATGTAGATGCAGGTTACATAAAACAGATTAGAAATACTTTATCAATAACAACTGTAATGTGTTACTCCATTCTGTTTGTTGAGACCTACTAATATTGCCTGGAAATTTTTAATAGTATGTTGCTTCAGCAATTTCTTGTTTGATAATGCTGTTAAAATCCTACTTTACAAAATAGTAATCATGAGGTTTATCATGTCCTGGGAGGTTACAATACTGTGATATTATTATGATATTATTATTATTATTATTATTTTGAGTTGATGTCAAACGTGTGTCTATAGTGGAGGAAGAGCATGTGAAAGCACCTCTCATCTTGTGGGTATACTTGTTGAAGCCTATGATGATGCTGTTGGTATAAATGTGAGGGGAAAGTAGATATCTAGGTTTGTTGCAGGGACTGGTTATCTTGTTGGCATCATTCGTGGTTTCTTGCTGCTTGTGAGAATTTGCTTCAGATTGGGTATGCAATATGAGGCAGTTACCTCTGTTGTGTCATTGTCCTATATTGGCTGCAGCTTATTAATAATGGTTTGGGCTAAGAACAGTAGATAACAATCAGTGGTGTTCTGTTTTTTGTTTGTGTGGCATTCAGTTCCTCCCCAGCAATTGATCTGGCTCCATTGATTTGCCTATTTATCTCATTGGGTAAATAGTTTGTTCTCCTCAGTGCTTTTTTCTAAAAAAAAAAAAAAAAAAAGGTGCCGGAACTCACACACATCACACAACCCGCCTTGCCTACCCTACAAGGTTCCAACCAAAAAAGGTGCCAGAACTCTGTTCTGGGCGTTCTATGAGAAAAAAAGCCCTGGTTCTCCTGAATGCCTGGTTTAATTGCACTAGTTCAACATCACTCTCAAGTGGGTCAAGACAAATGTGGTTATTGCATAGAAACTGGCTATAGATGATAGACTTGGTGGTATGGGTGAGTGGAAGCAAGAAGCATATAGATAGTCATGGCAAACTGTAGGTTTCCAGTATTACAATATTGTCTATGTGAGCATTGTGTAGTTTTGCAGTGACCTCAAGGAAGTGGACTTCTTCAGTAGATAGGCCATGGCTGAGGTTATGATAAGCCAAAGTAGTTGAAGTTATTATGCTACTTGCTGAGAGATTTGTTTCCATGGTGTCCAGATTCTGAAAAAGTCATCAGCGAAGTTCAAGTTAAGAAGATGCTTCAGGAGATGAGATTTAAGGGTGTCTATCTAATCAGCATATTGAAGAGCTATGTAGGTGACCATGGCTGTGCCACTGACTTTCAATACATATATTGCCAAGTAATGATGAGTTAGTACAAAATCACACAGTCTTGTGGCATGTCTGTTTTGGCATCAGTAATTATATTCTTTGTGGCTTAAAGTCCATGCTTGGGGGAAGTGTTGGTATATAGGATCTTATGGTGACTAAAATTATGTTGCTAGGGTGATTGTTCCACAATCTAAGTTCTGAGGAGATGAGTTGGTAAAATACAATATTGGAGACCTCCCTCTCAGCTTCCCTGACATGATCTACCTTATTTATTATGACAGTTGTCACTCCTTTGTTAGCTTGATTATGAAATCATTCTAATTATTGAGACCTTGGATGCATTTTGTTCTGTTCTGACAATATTGTTGCATAAAGAGAATATTTTTATTGATGATTGTAGCTTTAGTTTATTGGTGAAAGCATTCAATGTAAAAATCCAGTTCAGTATTGTATCCATCTGAGGTGTCTCCATGGTGTTATTATTATTGTATAATTGTTATTTAATGGGTTTAGAGTCTGGTGTGGTCTGTACAACTTGCCTTTGTGAATTGATGTAACTTTGCTGCCATGGGCTTTTCAGAGAACCAGGCAGGTTGGCACAGGGAACTGGCACAGGGAACTGGCAAGCTTGGCACTTCCTGAAAATGACCCCACATTCCCGGTAGGATTCAGCTGTGTCAAAGTTGTGACTATCTAGAAATACATTATGACAGAGAAAGTAGAAATAGGCTGGCACAATGAGATGCAATGTCATATAAACTAACCACAGAGACAGATGCTGACACAGAGCAAACAGCACCTGTGACTTTCTAGTGATTAGAAAAAAAAAATTGGGGTCTGTGTAAACTTAGCATTATTCACTGCTGGCAAGAGATTTACACTGATCCAGTTTGTTTCAGATGTAAAAGTAGCATTTGATCCAAGAAATCAGCCTTGAACATGTTACTCAGAGTGCTGAGAACTGGGCCAACTTCTGAATTGTGTTGACTGGAACTACACAAAAGTATTATAATTGTTCAGCACAAGGTATAACAAAGTTATACCTTTTATGTGGCCATCTTTAGGAAGTAGAGAGCTGATAATATGAAAAAAGCCCAAAGCCATGTTATTCTTAAAATCAGAGAATGCATGAGAATGAGAATAGAATAGAGCTGGAAGGGACCTTGGAGTCTTCTAGTTCAGCCCCCTGATCAAGCAGGAGAATCTATACCATTTCAGACAAGTGACTGTCTAATCTCTTCTTAAAAGCCTCCAGTGATGGAATGTCCATGATTTCTGTAGGCAAGCTGTTCCACTGGTTAATTGTCCTCACTGTTAGAAAGTTTCTCCTTAATTCAGCGTTGCTTCTCTCTTTGGTCATTTTCCAACCATTGTTTCTTCTCCTGCCCTCTGGTGCTTTGGAGAATAGTTTGATGGCCTCTTATTTGTGGCAATCCCTCAAATACTGGAATACTGCTATCATGTCACCCCTGTTTCTTCTTTTCTTTAGACTAGCCAAACCCAAGTCCTGCAGCCATTCTTCATATGTTTTAGTCTCCAGGCCTTTGATCGTTTTAGTTGTTCTTCTCTGAACTTTTCCCAAAGTCTCAACATCTTTTTTTGTAGTATGGTGACCAAAATTGGTTGCAGTATTCCAGGTGTGGTCTCACTAGGGTTTTATATGAGTGGGAACCAATCTTATAGGTAATCTAGTCCTATCTCCTTTTCAATATCAGAAGTGCATCCTATTTAATTTAGTTTGTATTTAATCATTTCCCCTTATGGAGAACCCACCACTGGTTCGCAGATTGTTTAACAGCTTTTATGATTCCAGCCAATACTCAACTGGTTTGAGATTTAGAAGTGCTAATTCTCATTGGCTGGTTACTGATATCAGTATCAGAGAACTTATGTGGGCAACGTGAAGATATGTGGACTTCAATTCTCAGAATTCTCCAGCCAGCTATGCTAGATGCAGCTATGCTGACTGGGGAATTCTGGGAGTTAATTCTTCAGGCTGCCCAGGTTGAGAAACACTGCCCTGACTCCTCAGCATTCTCCATATGAAGAAATGAAGAAGCAAAATGCTATAGCTCCAAAGCTGCAGGAAAGCCCCGGAATCAACAGAGAACTTCAACTGTCACAATGCACTTTGCGGCAGACAGGTTTGATGTGATCCAATCAAGCAAGTTTTGATTTGCAAACTTGCAAACATTTGATCAAATCAAAGAACCTTCAAAGTCTAGCATAGTTCTGGGAATAATTTTTCCTGAGATCAATTTGGCAGTCATGATAGAAGCCACTTCCCTTCTTAATGCGTGTAACACATAATACATGCTATACTGTATAAGGGATGGTGTTTTTAATTAGACGATCTTAGCCATTATTATTTTTTTATTTTTTATTTATCTCCCCCCAACTCCCCCCTCCCACTGACACTTCTCCACCAACACCACCCCTTTGTCATGGGGTTAAAGTAGAATTTTGGAACACCTTTTCTTCTCCATCCATATCATTCAAGCAGTACATGAACTCATTTTATCAGCAGAGAGAAGAAATTTGTTAGTGTCAAAGCTCTGTTGATATTTTGGTTTTCTATTAAGTATCTCTTTGTTTCATTCTGACTGTCAATTGCTTCTATCTTTCTCTCTCTCTTGACCCTATCAGCATCTAAATGAAAATACACCCACAAATATACACATCCTCTGTTCACTTGTAGACTTCATCCATATGGGAATTATTATGAAATAAACTATGTTTGGGCTCATTTATATTTGCCATCTCTGCCAAAGGAAAATAAATAGTTGCAATGCATCTTTGGGGGAAAAGTAATATAAAACTGATTTATATTTCTTTAAAAATACGTTGTTTATTTATCAAAAGCAAAAGCTGATTTAACGTTGTACCCATGGAAAGAAAAAATGGACCAGTTGATTTAACCTGTTCTTTCAGCATTCCCAGCAAAATCACACAGTCCAGTTCAATGCAGTTGACTTAGAAAAAAAGATGTAAAATTAGGTTTTCCTCCCCTTTTAATAATTATGGAAAACATGTCCAGTTTATTGCATGCAGAGCCAAAGGCTTTGTGTGTGCTTCAAATGCCTGCCTTTAGTTGTCTGTCATTGGGAGAACTCCACAGAAAATATCAAGGAATTAAAATACAACTTTATACAGAATAGAATTTATGGTGTACAAGTTGTCTCATAGCATTAAGTACATTAACTGTATGGATTTTGCTAGACTCCTTTTAAAATGAATTATGTGATGCTATATTTGTTTCCTGTAATAATTAAACTGGATGGATACTCCAGTGTTCAGTTCCTTACAGGCAGAAAGCAACATATGAATCATATATATAGCATAAATTATAAATAAGAAGACAGTCCATCTCTTCTTCATAGCATTAGAAGTTAGAGTTAGTTCCTTCAAAGGACATCTATTCCATTCCCTGCTCAACACAGGATTCACTAAAGCAAGACAGTCTCTGAAAACCTCCAGTAAAGGGGATCAGGTCAAATCCTATGGCATCTCATTCCACTAATCTCACTATCAGAACTTTCCTTCTAATAAGTAACTTGACTCCACCCTAAAAATCCTGGACCTGCCTTCTGGGACAATAGAAAGCAAGTTCATTCCCCACTCTGTATTTCAACCTTTTAGTTATCTGGAAACTGCTGTCATTTCACCTTGACTCATCTCTTCTAGACCCTAAAGGTATCCAGTTCCTTTAATCATTTCTCATAGGACTTGGTCTCCATTTTCCTTGGCATTTTGGTGGTCCTCCTCTCAAATCATTCCTTTGATGTTATACTTTTTGGACACAGTATTCCAGACCAAGGCAGAGTACAATGGGACATACTTCCCATGTGGTCTGGACTCTTATGTTTCTTTTAATGCATTCCACACATCATTTGTCTTTTTAGCAGCTACATCACACAATTGGGTGATGTTCGACTGGCAGTGTTCTAAAACAGAAGTCCCCAACTTTTTGAGCACCAGGGACCAGTTCTGGGAGAGAGGTTTTTCCGTGGACCAGAGGGTGTGTGGTTTTGTGTGCTTCCTGCATCTCGTGGATGGGGCTTTGCTTATTTGTGTGGACCAATTGCTGGCATGCCACGGCCCGGTACTGGTCCATGGACCGAGGGTTGGTGACCCCTGTTCTAAAACATTCAGATCCTTTTAAACATCAGTATTCCTGCTTGCCTTCGGTTTGGAAGCACCAAAGGTTGAAAGGATTAGCTCTGACATCACTTTTACCTGGGGAATGCCTGGTTGGAGACTCCTTTCATGTCCCCATTAATGGGACATGAAATTAATGGGACTCTGAATTGTTATGAACATGCACATTCAAAACACATATTAAAATATTAATTTGAATCTTTTAGAAAATACAGATTGCTGCAGAAAGAAATTAGAAAAATTATATGAATGAACATTTGGAGAAACTTTGGAAACTTTGGAAGTTGATTGAAAAGTTTTAATAAGTACCCCCATGGAGATAAACAGAGACCACTTGATCTCATTGGGATCCAGTCAGAAACACCAGGAACAACCTAATCTGAGTGAATGATTAAAGTTTAAAAATTTGAATTTTAATGACTTTTTAGTTAAACAACAGAAGAGCTAAGGGGCACTATTGTTTAGGCCATCAATTGAAATTCAGATAAGCTTCAGGATGCTCTTTTTTTTTTTAAAGGGTGTTACAGCAACATTTCTAAGCCTAGAATATTGCTACTTCAGTTAGAATTACTATTATTACCATTAAGTGCATCTTCTGCTGGTTGACAATTTGCATTCTGGATTGATTTAAAGTATCCCTCCCATCCTACTCAGCTTCACAAATCCTGGATCTGTAATCCTGTCTCCATAGAAACAGACTACAGTAGCTTTCACTTGAAAGTGATCATCAAAACTAGATACTCCAGCACTACCCAAATACCAGGGCCACCAGCAAATATATAGGCCAGTGACTACTTGAGAATCAAATTGCTACTTGCAGATCACATGCCTCAAGAGAAGTGATTCTCCTTCTTGGACAGGAGGATTGGAGTAATCTGAGCAATCAACAAGATATTTATCTTTGATTTTTTGTCATGGGGATATGTCATCTGATTCCTTCATTAAGACTATTCCTACATACAGAACTTCCAGCAAGTATAAGGCTACAGGCAGGTTTAGAGAAACAGCAAGCATCCAGTTTTTTGGGACTAGAGCTATTACAGTTCCTTGTCATTGCCCAAGTTATAAGTCTAAAATTTATATTGAAGTCATTCCTTTGTGTTTAGTAACATCAGTATGCTGATGATACCAATTGTATCTTTTGATTCTGGGCTGGTCAGGTGAAGCTGTTAAGGTTCTCTCCCAGTGGATGGGGAAGTACCTACCAATCCTTGGACCATCCAGATCTGGTGTTATTCCAGATATGACCTTGGATGGGGTGGCATTACCCCATTCAAGGGTGGTACACAATTTTAGGTGTCTTCCTGGACTCACAGATCCTGCTTGATAAACAAGTGGTAATTATACCAGGAAGGCCTTTACTCACCTTCATCTGATGTACAAATTGCACCATTCCTACATCAGGATCCCCTTCAGTCACTACTCACATGCTGATAACCTCACAATTTGACAATTGCAATGTACTCTACTTGGGGCTACTCTTGAAGACCACCTGGAAGCTTCAGCTAATCTAGAATGCAGCTGTCCAAGCAGCAATGGACATACCTCAGTATGCCAATGTAATACCTCAGCTTCACAACTGGTTACCAGTTTGCTTCTGGGTGCAATTCAAGGTGCTGCCACTACCTATAAAGCCTTTGTAATGGGATGTATGGATGATCTAGAGTAGGGGTGTCAAACTCGCAACATCACGTGACATGTCATGACGTATCACAACTTTCCCCCCATTGCCGGAGCTGGGGTGGGTGNGTATGCCAATGTAATACCTCAGCTTCACAACTGGTTACCAGTTTGCTTCTGGGTGCAATTCAAGGTGCTGCCACTACCTATAAAGCCTTTGTAATGGGATGTATGGATGATCTAGAGTAGGGGTGTCAAACTCGCAACATCACGTGACATGTCATGACGTATCACAACTTTCCCCCCATTGCCGGAGCTGGGGTGGGTGCGGTTTCAGCATGATGCATCCGGCCCGTGGGCCATTAGTTTGACACCCCTGATCTAGAGGAATGAGGGATTCAGTCAGAATTAGCCCCTCAGAGCCCCTTAGAGGGGAATTAGCCCCTCTGTCTTTTTCTTCAACTTTCCTGCTCTTAGCTATTGCCAGGCCTTGTTGTTATCACCTTTGCCTTCTAATTTTTCATGTACTAGCTATGTAATTCTTCGCTTTTCATGTCTCTTTTCTATTCTTCATTTGGAACTTACTGAATGTGCAGAAAACATGAATACCAAAATATTGTAATAAAAAGAACAAGGAAAAGCATTACATGGACAATTTCTATAAAGGTTCAAGGGGAAAATGGATAAAAGTACTGTCTGACCAATGGCTTACAACTGTAATATTAAAAAGAAAAAAGAAAGAAACTGAAGGCTTGATTTTGGCTACTCAAGAGCAAACTATTCAAACTAAGGAATCAAGGCCAGATATTAAAAGCCATTAAATGATTGAAAGTGCAGATTATGTAGAGAATAGAAGAAACAGTAGATCATGTATTCAGCTCTTGCAAGAAAATTGCACAAACTAAACAAAACATAACACAAAATATTTTGCTCTAAAATGATTCAGTGGAACATCCATAAAAATTGTCATGTCCCATTAATGAAAAATTGGTGGGAACACAGAGCTGGAAAAGTAGTCAAGAATGAGCAGATTAAAATAATGTGGGATTTCCAAACACAGCCGGTAAAGTCTCAGCTCATAACATACCATGCTTAACTGTGGTGGAAAAGAAAATGAACGTAAAATATGTTCCATTTTCCAGAGAAGGAGATAAGTATTTTTTTTTCAAGGGCCATGGAAGGGGCAACCTGGGGTGGAAGCAAATGTCTGATAATCAAGCAGCTGCTGACCTTGTTACTCCTGTGAAAAGTTTTTTGATGCCAATTTAAGTTCTGACAGATTCCATCTGTTTCAGTGAAACTTCCTTTTAATTGAATTATGCAAGTTATCCATGGCTGAGCCATTAAGAGAACAATGAGATGTGATTCATTAGCAGGGCTCAGGTCATATGTGTACTATTTGTTTATCCCTTGTGATTCTTCAAATTTCTATTATGGTTTCACTGTATTCTATGACTTACTGTCAATGATTTACAGTGTGACAGTCTAGTTATTTTTCATGTTTGTGTAGAATTATCCTACTGGGATTACTAGCATATTCAGCTGCTTTTCTTTAAAACTTATATCACACACCCACACTTAATAATAATAATAATAATAAAGTTGGAAGGTACCTTGGAGGTCATCTAGTCCAACCCCCTGCTCAGGCAGGAAACCCTATACCATTTCGGACAAATGGCTGTCCAGTTTCGTCTTAAAAACTTCCAGTGTTGGAGCATTCACCGCTTCTGGAGGCAGGTTGTTCCACTGGTTAATTGTTCTAACTGTTAGGAAGTTTC
>NW_015387060.1:188894-203736 GCF_001527695.2 Protobothrops mucrosquamatus | reverse complement strand
TAATAATAATAATAATAATAAAGTTGGAAGGTACCTTGGAGGTCATCTAGTCCAACCCCCTGCTCAGGCAGGAAACCCTATACCATTTCGGACAAATGGCTGTCCAGTTTCGTCTTAAAAACTTCCAGTGTTGGAGCATTCACCGCTTCTGGAGGCAGGTTGTTCCACTGGTTAATTGTTCTAACTGTTAGGAAGTTTCTCCTTAGTTCTAGGTTGCTTCTCTCCTTGATTAGTTTCCATCCGTGGCTTCTTGTCTTGCCTTCAGGTTCTTTGGAGAATAGCTTGACTCCCTCTTCTTTGTGGCAACCCATGAGATATTGGAACACTGCTATCATGTCCCCCCTTGTCTTTCTCTTTATTAGACTAGACATTCCCAATTCCAGTAACTGTTCCTTATATGTTTTAGCCTCCAGTCCCCTAATCATCTTTGTTGCTCTTCTCTGTACTCTTTCAGAGTCTCAACTTCTTTTTTACATCGTGATGACCAAAACTGGATACATTCCAAGTATGGCCTTACCAAGGCATTGTAAAGTGGTATTAACACTTCACTTGTATTCAGAAACACAATCATCAAGCCAATAGTTCATCCCCTCCTTTGAACGGTCATTTCCTATTTAAGATATGCACAGAGAAGTCCCAGTAATTTAGCACTATAGCTTCTTGATCACAGTTCAGTGATGGAGTGCATTATTTTTGCTTGCAGAAAAGCTTTCTGATGTCTTTGGATAAAACATGGACTTGGAGAGCAAGCAAATGAATCTACAATTTGGTCCTAGTGAACTGATGCATATAAAACTATTCCAGGCTAGTAGTAATGATCTGATTTAACATATCCCAATCTTATGCAGAGATAAAGCAAAACTCTATTACTCTGGTTTAAAAGAGTCTCAGTCAACAAAGTAGAGTTGTCTGCAGTGGAGGGATTCAGCCAGTTCACACCACTTCTGCAGAATTGGTAGCTAATTTTTTGTTGCCCATGCTCAGAATGGACTTCCGGAAGCGGCATTCACACAGAGAACCAGTTGTTCACATATTTGAATCCCACCACTGGTTGTCTGGAAGTTGAATCATGTCAACTGAACTTCTTTTCTTGTTGGTTCCCAATGTTTTGCTGCTTATCCAAGTAGCTTCTTCAGTCTGAGCAAGTTGATTAGAAGAACTCCAAAATGTCCTCCAGGGAGTTTTAACTTCTCACCTAATGTGAATAGGATCATTAGGTGACTCAGCAAAGCGTTGTTGGGATGTAAATGCTCCAACTCCTAAATCCTTTACTCTAGCGGTGTCATTACCTGATGGAGGATATGATTGAATTAAGGTCAAACCATACAAATTATTGAGATAATAGCCAAACTAGTAACAAGTCCTAGTGAAATAATCAAAGCATGATCCAAAATTATGCACATATTTCATAATAATAATTAATTGGAAGAAGCAACTGCAATGTTGTTGGCTACATTTATATATATATAATGAATGTATAATTGTAAATAAAAATCAGCAAGTAATCAAGGCAAAATCAGTGGCAAAAGATATATTAATTCAAATTGGACAAAAGACATTAAATTTGAAGCCTTGCTAGCCCCAGTCCTAATGTAAGCACATTTAAACAGGCTAAATATTTAAGCTTAAATTACAATAACATCACATGTATACATTGGTGGAAGCTCAACATTCTTGGATGATTTTCAGATTCAGATGGAGAGGCCAGGAGTGCAGAGGACAACTTGCAGTTTATTTCAGTATGGACAATAGACCATCATGTTCTTCTATTGGACAATTGTCCAGCTGCTGTACTTTCCTCCTTTCTATTCCAAGAAAGCAATTTTAAACACTTTTGATGAGATGATAGATAGATAGATAGATAGATAGATAGATAGATAGATAGATAGATAGAGAGAGAGAGAGAGAGAGAGAGAGAGAGAGAAAGAAAGAAAGAAAGAAAGAAAGAAAGAAAGAAAGAAAGAAAGAAAGAAAGAAAGAAAGAAAGAAAGAAAGAAAGAAAGAAAGAAAGAAAGAAAGAAAGAAAGAAAGAATTGGGCATGACTGGGCACCTGTATGTCTATAGACATATACACACACAAACTGAACTCATATATACACAGTTAAAACATCAAATGTGCTTAAATGCAGATACAACAGCAAGCTGTTAAATAATATCTTGTCTGACTGACCTGTTTGTCTCTAATGTCTTTTAGAGCAACTTCTACCAGGAATGCTGTAACTATACAAGAATTACAATATTTGCCTTTTTAAGTTAGAGGATTTCTGGTTCAAAAGCCAGCAGGAATACTTGTAATTGTTATTTTTGTTTCCTCTGTTTTTTTTAAAGTCCTATCTTAGATCACAAAGTCCTATACTGAACTTAAAGCATAGGAAAACATAAGTAAGGAAAGGGGGGGGGAGGTCTTGCATAAGTAAGAAAGGGGGGAGGAGAATTGAAAAAAAAGTCTTGCAGCTTTTGTATCCGGAATTTTTTATTTACAAGACAAGTATATTGTGCTGTTGCAGCATTCCTGGTCAAGATAACTTTTAAATTATATTTGAGACCATAGTAACCATGGATTCACTTGAGGGGCATTCCTGCCTCAGCAAAATAAACCCAAAACACAGCCTACAACAAACTGAACAGCCCCTCTGAAATGAAAGGAGCACACATAACTTGGAAAGATGCCAGGAGTGCTTTTATTGTGAGCAGGAGGATGAATAGAGGGTGATCTAATTTGTTGCTGCCCTCCAAAAATGATTGCTGGTTTGCTCTGGCAACTGGGCAGCCAAACATTGTGGTTAAGCTCTCAGCTGCTGGGTGAGAATTCCACATACAGAATTGATCATTAAAAAGACTCTGTCTCTAACGCCTACCCAACTAATATTCCTGGATGGTGGAAAGACCTTTAATTATACCCCTAATTCTGATATAAAGAGCTGAGCAAACCCTCCAATCTTTTCCTTCAGAAAAGGACACCTAATTTCTAAGCATAAAGCTGTTAGCTTGTAACAGCAAGCCAATTTGCACAGAAGCCTCTTCTGGCTTTGGCAAACCTAAGAGGAGAATAAGAGGAGGTTGCAAGGTGACGCGAAGCAGCTTGTTGAGGTGAATTACCTCAGCTCTTGGCCTTCACAAAGAGAAGAATGTTGGCTCCACAATGGGGAGAATTTTATTGAGATAAATCCAAACCACCTCAACACAGAGCCATTTTTTAAGGTTAAGTATCCAGGATGAACAAATTAGAAGTTTGGGTCCTACATACAGCTCTAAAACCACTTTTCCTGTGATTCCTGAAGCCATATCTGAAGAGCTGCCAAAGGTTGATACAGTACTATGGTTTCTTGACATTTTAAGGTCATAAGCCCACAAAACATTTAGGGCAAACCCATGGAAAAGTTTAAAATAAATACACAAATACATACACAAACACACACAAACTGAACAACTTTCAGCTCTGTCTATACTTTGGCCTTGACTGTCACATAATCTTGCATGCATCCCCAACCATGTAAGGATTCATGACTTCTGAATTAGGAGGTGATCTTTCATCTCTAATATTCATGAATCTGAATTTAAAACAGCTTTGGGGTTCATAGTGAGAGAGAATTAGACATTAATGCTTTATGATTAGAACTGGTTTACTAACAACTGGGTGTTTTCAAAATGATCATCTATGTCCCCTTGGTAATATACTATGCATCCTACTATATTTAGGCATGTAAAGTAGGGTATATGCTTTAGTTTTGCCTGCATTATTATGAAATACTGTAAGTAGTGCAAGACTGGAGGAAGTGGAGAGATCTGGCCCATAGAATTGCCAAGAGTCGGACACAACTAAATGAATATCATCATCATCATCATCATCAACATCGTCGTCGTTGTCGTCGTCATCATCATCATCATGAAATAGCTAGACCCAAACTGACATTTAATAAAAGGTGAGATGAATTTCCACTTACTTTTTAAATTCATGAATTTGGTCAAGCTCCCTGGCCTTTTCCTTCTTCTCACAGCAAAAATGTCTCATATACTGTCAGGAGAAAGGGGTTTCTTTTTCAAACCAAAGGTATATATATTACTTTACCAATATGTGCTGTCATCAGAAGCAACTTCTCTTGTAGCAGCTACCAGGATTTACTATGTCATTATAAACAATATGGGATGTTTATACTACAATTCAAAGATCTGATACAAACTCAGCTTCAGAGCAGAACTTCATGCTATTGGAGCATGCTTACCTTGCTTACCTATTTTCAAAAGTATTTTGTTTTCCTAAGGGAGGATGAGCACTATTCAGTGTTGACTAACCCTGCCCACTGACAGAGGTTCGATTCTGACTGGCTCAAGGTTGACTCATCCTTCCATCCTTCCAAGGTCAGTAAAACGAGGACCCAGATTATTGGGGGCAATATGCTAACATTTGTAAACTGCTCAGAGTGTGCTGTGAAGCACTATGCAGCGGTATATAAATCTAAGTCCTATAGCTAATTAGACATTTTCCAACTAGTATTTGTCCTGCCCTACAGTGAGCATAAAGTCTGCTTCTGGCAAGATTCTTTATATCCCTAAATAAGATCAGTAGAACTGCATGCTAACCACCCATTTAGAGTACAAATATATGATGTTCAAAAGCTGTTTTATTTTACAACTAAGAACAAATCAAATCAAATCTTTATTACAGCTATAAGGCCAGCAGTCAGATGGAAGTAAAAGAGGTAAAAGTGAAAATATATAAGGCTAAAAAGTAAAGAATAGTACAATTGTTTAGACCCAAGGAGAGTTGAATGGTATGTATAGAAGTGCAGAATGGAGTACAAGTACTCCTTGAGATATGACCCATCACTTAATGGCTGTTCAAGATTACAACAGTCCCTCCAAAAGATATATATGACACATCTTGAAGTTAAGGCTGCTTGCAGGATCCCCATGGTTCTTTACTCTTATGACCGACTACAGGGATATACCATGCACTCATCCCTGGACTGCATGGCTGCCTCCCGGAAGCATCTGCCATTTTCAGCAAGCCAACAATTGCTTGCAGAAATGGCAGCTGGCTTTTAGCTTTCTGCCCTAATCAGCTGGCAGATGGGAGACTGCAAGCCTCTCCTGCTCTTTCTAGGCTTTGGGAAAACCATCCAATTGCATGCAAATGTGGCAGCTTCAGGATCAGCTTCCCAAAACCTTTCCCTTGCTTAACCCCCTCCCCCCTCTCTCCCTCCCTCTCTCCCAACCCCACAATAAAGAAAACAGAAAAAGTTGGGAGGGACAGACTTGATCTTTCTCTCTCCACCTCCCCCCCCATTAAGTACTGAGACTAAATTCTCCACTTCTGCCCTCCAATCTCTATTCCTTTTAACCAACACATTTGCTCAAGTTACTGCATGCCTGGAAAGATGGTGGCAAAATCTATAAGTTATTTACCTTAAAGTTACTGCTGCCCTTGCATATGGGGGATTGGCTTTCCCAAAGCCTGGCAAAAGCAAGAGAGACTTACAGTCTCCAAACTGCCAGCTGATCAGGGCAGAGGCCCAGCCTACAAGTTCTGCTTCATTCTTTTGCAAAAGGCCATCAGTAGGTAGATCACTCAGCTTTCTCTTGATGTATAAAAGGGACAGGGCTTCTCACAGCCATGCATGGAGGCTTGTTCAGAAGCCTCTCTGGCATTGGACCATGGTACTGGGTCTTAATTTAGCTGGGCTCTTCCCACTTGCTGGGCTGTTTTTGGCTTTGCAAAGTTTTTTGCTGCTTGTCTGTCTCCTTTATGGATCCCAACTGAGTGATGGGCCTCCCAGGCCTCCCCCACCCAAGAGGCATCCTGGTTTCTGCTGTATGGCCCACATGTTCATTTAATGGCTACATCAAGGAGAGCATAATGGGATTCATTAAGGGAGGTTGTCTCATTTAGTAGCTGTCACCACTTACAATCATAATGGGCAGGTCTTAGGTCAAGGACTATCTGTAACCCAGAAACATATATCTTAATAATGGTCATCCAACGGAAGACACAGGCAGAAGTCAAGGACTTTGCCAAGGAATGAAAAAGTATATTGCTCAAGGAGTCTGATGAATTGTCTCCACAAGGACATATAATATAGGGGAGATCACAGAGAAGTTGATGTAGGGGAGTATTTTTGTAGCACCATCAGGTTGACAGAAGACAATGCATTCTGCACCGCTGAAGTAAAAGCTCAGCAAAATTGTGGGACTATGATAGATGAGAGATAAGAGGCCAATATATGCTGTATGGGAAACAAACAAATAATATACTGCAAGTGCAGAAATCAGACTTACATTGATCTGAAAATCAGTCCCAGATACAGTTTTTAATGATGTATCTGCATTTTCAAAGTCTAATGAGCAAAAGCTTTCCAACAGGAGTCCTAGCAAGGGAAGTTTGCTAATAACTTTAACCGGGTTGATTTAAAGTAGCTTTTAAAAACTAGTGAGATCACTCTCCTTGGGAAAAATTATAACTTTAGTCAAAGGTTAAAATTATTCAGTTCTAAAATCCACAGAAACCAAGCCAGTTTTAGTGTAATCTTGAGACTATAAGCATAGCTCTAAGAGACTGAGTGTTTTCAAGTATGTGAAGCTTTTTAAAGGAGCTGGGAGGTGATCTTGGTTACGAAGACTCTTGCAAGTTTCAGGGATCAAGTAGACTCTTTTCAAATGAAAAAAAAATCTAGATGAGGAGTTGTGCTGACAAATACTGGTGAGATATATAAAATGTTCTCTCTAAGATACAGAAATCTGAAACAGCACTGCTAAGTATTTATAAGTGTGCACCTGCTTGATAGCATTCCATTAATTGTCAGTTATGAATTTTATGATAATTTCATGCAAATCCTAGGGCTTTTTCCTGGTAATTTATTGCTCTTTTCCTTCTGAGCGGAAAGAGACCAAAGCTCTCAGTGTCCTTGTCATTCTACCTGGGAGACAGAAATGATGACAGCATTATCTATATGTAAAAGAGCAAAGTCGGTGATGATGGTAGTGGTGGTGATAATGAATTGGGGTTCAAGGGAATTTGATTATTGGGACACAAATCATGTTGAAAAGTAGACCAGTGAGAATACATTCCACCTTCCTCCTCTCTGAGTAGTGACAGTTCCAGAGAGATCTCTCATGGCAGAGCATATCTCAAAGTGGTTTTAAAATGGAAGAACTGAACAAGAACAAGCAACTTTTTATCTGTGGAGGGTCTCCTTGGTATTAAATTAGAGGCAGATTTAAAATTAACAAAATAAGCAAAAAGGGAGCCTCTGGATTGAGAAGCTTATTTCTAAATTGAAAGGGGGAGAACCAGATGGTGGTGGACAGTTGATCAGTAAAAACTGCCTGATCCTGAACAGAGACATTTTCTTGTTCAACTTATTCCAACAATTTTGAATAGAGTTACCAGGGCAATTCATAAATAAACCTCCATTTGGTTATCAATGACAGACACTCACAGATACAGAACTTTCATTATGCACATTAGAAAACTACAACATTACATTACTTTTTGACATAATTGCCATTCAAATTGAGGTACTTGTATAACATCTTATAAGGTTTGAAATTCCTTAGTAGTAGTCGCTTGGAGCCAAATCTGGGCCATGGGGTGAGGGGTGATCAAAAACATCCCAATGATCAAAAGTTCTTGGGTGTGTCTAGCAGTGTGCAGGCGAGCATTATTGTGAACCAACACCACACTGGAAGTGGTGCCATAGAAAATCCTGCCAAATGTGAAGATGCCAAAGGAATATTGCTAGTGAAGTTCTTAGAGCATGGTTTGACCATCAATTCAGAAGTCTACTGTGAAACGTTATGAAAACTCAGATGAGCCATCCATAAGAAGCTTTGGGGTATGCTGACTTCCAGTGTGGTGTTGGTTCATGCACCAGTGCTAGATGCACCCAAGAACTTTTGAAGCAGTTCCTTTTGGATGTTTTTGATCACCCCCCATGGCCCAGATTTGGCACCGAGCGACTACTACTAAGAAATTTCAAACCTTGTAAAATGTTATGACAAGTGCCTCAATCTGAATGGCGATTATGTCAAAAAAGTAATGTAATGTTGTAGTTTTCTAATGTGTATAATGAAAGTTCTCTATCTGCGAGTGTCTGTCATTGATAATCAAACGGAAGTTTATTTCCTAATTGCCCTCATATTTAGCATACAGCTATTAAGCACCTTCATGAGTCTGTAATTGGCAGGGTCTAATACTTTGTTTCTGTAGAACAGGGTTAGGAATGCCATGACTATAGCTATTAAAATCAACCCAAACTTTTAACATGGCTGAAGACAACAGCCAGCATTGAAGACCACCTCTTATTCTTCTTCCTTAGTAATTCTTAGTAATTCCGAGGCACAACTAAGGATATCATCTTGTCTTGCTGGTGAATATAATAAAATGACAAGTGGAAACCTTTCAAAGATAGTTAAAGAAATACTGTGGCTACCAGCAGAAATAATATGATAAATATGATACCTTTAAGGTGATGAGGAATCTATTGAAAACAAATTCAGTAAAAACTATGAAGACTTAATTAATGTTTTATTACATATATAAATCTTGGGCTTCTCTATTAAGTGCCATATGAATTTATTAAATTTTGTGTGGTTTGAGGTCCACACCAGAATTTTAATTAAAAAGACTGATTTAATCTCATCAAATGTTAATAATCCTTAAGGAGGTCAATTAGATTGTCTGTGACATGGGAAATATTGAAAGAGAGTATCAGAGATCCACAAATATGTGTTAGAAAACATTTAGCAGTGAAAGCTGCACAAAATTAGGGTGCTTAAAAATATTCCCCACATATCATTCCTGGATTCTTTATATAGATAGTCCTCAATTTTCTACAACTGGGACCAGAATTTCCATTGTAAGTCATTGCTGTGATAAGTTGAGTCGAACCCAATTTTACAACCATTTTTATAGTGGTCATTAAGTGAATCATATGGTCATTAAGCAACTCACATGGTTGTTAAGCAAATCCAGTTTCTCTAAAATGGTCATTTTTTTGCTGTTTTTAGTTTCACACAATTATTTATATGAAACATTTACCCTTTGTACACTGTAAGAATGTTTTTCCTTAAAGAATCCACTGATTTCTGCATAAAAGGTAGCCAATCATTGTCACATGACTGCAGGATGCTGCAAGCCATTATAAATGCAAGTCATTTACCAACCATATGAATTATAATCATGCGCCTGCAGGGATGGTGCACCGGTCATAGGTTTTCCAAGGCTGTTATAACAGTTGTTATCCAGTTCTGTCCAGCCCAAAAAGCAATAGCATTTAGACTTATATACCACCCATAGTGCTTTACAGTAGTCTTTGGATGGTTTACAGTGTCAACACATTGCCTCCAACAATCTGGGTCCTCATTTTACCGACCTAAGAAGGATGGAAGACTGAGTTAACCTTGAGCCTCATCAGGTTCAAACTCCAGACAGTGGGCAGAGTTAGCCTGCAATACTGCATTCTAACCACTGTGCCACCAGGACTCTTGCAATACCACTACCTGACAGCTGTCTCTTGGTTTTCCCCCTTTTGGAGGATTTTATTTTGCAGCATTGAATCCAAAACAATTCAGGAATTAGCAAACATGGACTTATTCCAGGTTATCAATGATTCAACAAATCTGTACAAAGTTTTCTTCCAGGAGGTGTAGCTACTGTGTTCTTCATTTGGGGCAGAACATTTGATTCCCCACCTGTAGCAATGAATATATATATCAGCGTACCCATTGCAAAATTTCCACAGCAGTCCAATCTCTTCTTAAAGACTTCCAGTGTTGGAGCATTCACAGCTTCTGGAGGCAGGATGTTCCACTGATTAATTGTTCTAACTGTCAGGAAGTTTCTCCTTAGTTCTAGATTGCTTCTCTCCTTGATTAGTTTCCATCCGTTGCTTCTTGTCTTGCCTTCAGGTGCTTTGGAGAATAGCTTGACTCCCTCTTCTTTGTGGCAGCCCCTGAGATATTGGAACACTGCTATCATGTCCTCCCCCCCTTGTCCTTCTCTTCATTAAACTAGACATACCCAATTCCAGCAACCGTTCCTTATATGTTTTAGCCTCCGGTCCCCTAATCATCTTTGTTGCTCTTCTCTGTACTCTTTCTAGAGTCTCAACATCTTTTCTACATCGTGGTGACCAAAACTGGATGCAGTATTCCAAGTGTGGCCTTACCAAGGCATTGTAAAGTGGTATTAACACTTCACGTGATCTCGATTCTATCCCTCTGTTAATGCAGCCTAGCACTGTGTTGGCTTTTTTGGTAACTGCAGCACACTGCTGGCTTTTCCCTTATAGACTCCATATTCTTTTTTCTAAAGAATTGGTCACCTATTCATGTCTTCCAGTGCTGGCTCTCTTTTAATGATGCACTGTGTTATATTTGTCACCTGTTATAGTCTATTGCTTTTATATTGTAAGCTGCTTTTGGTTATCATTTAAATAGAAGAGTAGGATAAACAGAATGATGTAGAATTAGCTGTTGCAAGGCAGAGTTGAGAGTGCCTGAATCAATGTACTCCCTAAAACGATTAGCATAAAAGGAGATACAAACATGTGGAGTCCTTGGTGTTCTCTAGCATGGTTGCTTGCTTATACATGTTTCATTACCCATCTAGGTTAGGGGTCCCTGACCCGCAGACTGACCTTGGTCGCCAGCCTGTCAAGAACCAGGCCACAGGAGTGAGCTGAGCCCCATCCTTGCACATGCGGGATCCAGGCAGCACATGAAACCATGCCACCCCCAGTCCTTGGAAAAAATGCCCTCCATGGAACTGGTCCATGGCACCCAAAAGATTGGGTGCCACTGATCTAGACAACATCATCCGTGCTAATGTTTGGCACAATGCATCCTCTCCAGCAACCAACATTAGATAATCAGGAATTAACATGAGATAAATAATCAGATAACACCAGATAACCATCAAAGCAGAAAACAGTACTTTAATCAAGGAACTATTAAGGAGAAAACCACATCCCTACCAGCACTGGCAGGACAAGCTACTGTGTATACAGGGATCAAACCAAACAGTCATGATGATGTTACCTAATTCTGTGCTGTAAGCAAACAACCAAACTCAGAGAGCACTAAGGTCTCCACAGTTCAACCCTGAGCTATATTTATTCTCCTCTATTGGGAATGCATAAATGTGTTTTTTTATAGTGACACTATTTCTTTTATCAAGCCTAATGTCCTTTGATGCATTTCCCCCAAATCCATAAAAATCTTTTCATGCATTCTATGCCTGGGGTAGATAAATATTTTCAGGCTGAATGCTATTTTCAGTCTTTAAGAACCAAACTGCATTGCAACAAATGAGTGAGGCTAGGGGGAAAAAAAACCCTGAATTTTGATTTAAACTAAATGTAAATAAAATTACAAATAATTTGCTTTAGTTCAATATAGTTATTGTGATTACACTTGGTGTAGTTAATATTTCTGCTTTGTTACATTAAAAATTATATTTCCACAGCAATTTTAAAAAAAAAAGGATGATACTCAAGTTTTGGGGAGAGCTATCTATAATTCTGAGACTTCAGGCAATGCACCTCAACCTTAATATAGCCTTGCATTCCCATTATGACATGGATTAGTTCATTATTTCATCATAGTAAAGAAGCATAACTACTTTTAGTAACTAGTGCTGGTCAAGGACCTGATAGGCTTTCAGCAATATCTGGTCGAATCATTTCCTAACGAGCTACATAGAAGCACTTTTTGTAATGTTTCTCATCAATGTTCTTGTTAGGTTCTCAGGTTAAAAAATTAATATATTGATGAAACTTATGTATTATCACAAGACAGTTAATTGAAAACAACAAGGCACTATAGAGAACCCATGAAAGGGAAGGAAGGAGAGAGAGAGAGAGAGAGAGAGAGAGAGAGAGAGAGAGAGAGAGAGAGAGAGAGAGAGAGAGAGAGAGAGAGAGAGAGAGACCATGAAGTTGCAAAGAAGGTTGGGAGTTCTGTCAGGCCTAACCACATTGTCAATCATTCTTTCAGAGATGTCCTCTTATTGTATAAGGGATTCCATTCTGAATAAGATGGGAGACAGTTCTTGGGTCGAGGAGAAGAGCCTTTTCTGCCATGGCTTTTACCATTTGGAACATCATGCCCCCCAAGGTGGGATTTGCCCCCTACCCTTTTGGTCTTCTAAAAGGGCCTGAAGACCTGGCTCTGCCAAGAGGCCTGGAGCCCCAATGGCAGTGCATTATTGTGGATATAGTAAATGGACTAGATAAGACACCACCTCCCTCTGTATGCATCTGGCTCCCTTCCTTCTCATCTTTGTCAGTTTTAAGCTAATTTAATGTTATTATTTATTGTTTTAATTTTTTTATTGGTTTTGCTGATTGTAAGTCACCTAAAGTCACCTCCAGGGGATATGGGCAGTATATAAGTTGAATAAATAAATAAGATCATGCAATTACAGTGGATATGTGTAGCTCAAAACTGTCCTGTTGGAAGTCTCTTAACTTGCTTTTGGGGTCACTGATGTTTCATTACCCTACTAGGTAACATCATCAGAGCTGGAAACTGCAGGTGGCCCATAAGCCATTGGTTATGCACTGTGGGTTTAGCTTAAAGTTAGGCAACCTTGTGATTATTTTTCCTCAATTTTTGGATGTCAAAACTTTCATAATCCTTTGTTATTGGCCATGCTGTCTGGGGCTGATGGAAATTGTAGTCATAAATATCTGTAGAACACTGGGTTACATATTATTGGCAGAAAGAAAGAGGAGCATATCTCATAATTCGTAATTCAGAAGCCCCACCAAATTGCTGCAGAAAATTGTGATAGTTGCAACATTTAGCCTTCAAACACATGCAGTGTTGCTTTACTCTATCCAGTCTTCTGCTTCAAAGTCTGTATTCTTTAGCTTTGCAAAAATGCACTTGAAAATACATTAGGTATATGCTGCCTGGGGAAACTGTCCAATGAGAGAAATGGTATGGATAACAGGAGAAGGTCAAGAAAACCATTCATTTCTCTTAAAATGTCACTTTCTATCATAGTTTCTTTATTAAAAAGCAAATATTTGCAATTTTTATATTTCCAAAAAGGATTTCTTATAATGGACCTGATCATAATGGATTTCTCTCCTGAGAGAATGTAATGAATTAAAACTAATTGATATTTATGGTTGTAATTTTTCTTTTATATTATACAATATTTATACTTGGTTTTAATTGAGAGAGAGAGTTTGGTCTAGTGGTATCAGCCTAACTATGAAAACCAGCTGGCTGACTTTGCACCAGTCACTCTCTCTCAGCCTAACTCACTTCACAAGGTTGTAGTTGTGAGGAGATTAGGAGGAGGAAGGAAGATTATGTTTGCCATCTTGAGTAAAAATAACAGGAGGGATACAAATAAATTAATGATTGATTTTATAATGGTTCCCTAACCAGAATCACTTATTTGAGATGAGCGCCTATAGAAATTGAAATAAACAAATAAATAAATAAATAAATGATATCACTATATCTTTTATCACATGAGCATAGGTAAACAAGGCATTTGACAAAATAGACCACAACCTAGCTAGAAAAATGTGGGATAGACAGCATCACCACTAGATGGATTTGTAACTGGCTGACAAACCATACTCAACAAGTAGTCCTTAATGGTACTATATCTACATGGAGGGAAGTAAGTAGTGGTGTACCACAAGGTTCTGTCTTAGGCCCAGTACTCCTCAATATCTTCATAAATGACTTAGATGAGGGAATAGAAGGGGATCTCATCAAATTTGCAGATGACACTAAGCTGGCAGGAATAGCCAACACCCCAGAAGACAAGCTCAGGATCCAAAAAGATCTTGACAGACTTGAACAATCTAACAAAATGATATTTAATGTGGAGGAAAAGCAAGGTTTTACACCTGGGTAGTAAAAACCAAAGGTACAAGTACAGGTTAGGTGAAACCTGGCTCAAAAAAAAGTAACTATGAGAGGGACCTTGGAGTCCTAATGGACAATCACTAAACATGAGTCAGCAGTGTGTGGCAGCAGCCAAAAAAGCTAACATAATCCTTGGTTGTATAAACCGAAGCATAGAATCAAAATCACTTGAAGTATTAGTACCACTTATAAAGCCTTAGTAAGGCCACACCTGGAATACTGGATCCAGTTTTGGTCACCACATTACAAAAAAGATGTAGAGACTTTGGAAAAAGTGTAAAGTAGACCAATTAAGATGATTAAAGGTCTGGACACTAAAACATATGAAGAATAGTTGCAGGATTTGGGAATGGCCAGTCTAGATAAAAGAAGGACTAGGGGGGACATGATAGCAGTATTCAGTATTTGAGAGACTGCCACAAGGAGGAGGGAGTCAATTTATTTTCCAAAGCACCAGAGGGCAGGACAAGAAACAATGGATGGAAATTAATCAAGGAGAGAAGCAACCTGGAATTAACGAGAAACTTCCTAACAGGACAATTAACCAGTGGAACAGGTTGACTTCAGACATTGTGGGTCACCATCACTTGAGGTTTTTAAGAAGAGACTGGACAGCCACTTGTCTGAAATGATATAGGGACTCCTGTTTGAGCAGGGGACTGGACTAGAAGACCTCCAAGGTCCCTTCCAGCTCTATTCTGATTGATTGATTGAATTCATTAAAACATCCAGATTACAATATATGGCTGAAGTTTATATTCTTTGCACAGGGAAAAGAACTCTGACTTCACCCAGAATGTTTAGGATTCTGGATTGCTAGTAAAAAGTAAAAGCAAAATAATAATACTGTAATAATACAACTACTAACAACCCAACTCTTATCACGTGATTTTAATTTATTTATTTATTTATTTATTAATTGCATTTATATCCCGCCCTTCTCCTTAC
>NW_015387060.1:170990-187202 GCF_001527695.2 Protobothrops mucrosquamatus | reverse complement strand
GTCCAGTGCTGCGGCCGCGGCCGCATCCCAGGCCGCGGCCTGATCTTCCGCCGAGTCGTGACCTAACGTCTCCGGATATGGCCCAAGCTCCGTCAGGAACCTCTCCGGGTCCATCAGGAGCCTGGGACGGAACCATCTAGGTGGTTCTGTCTCCCTGCGGCGAGGGGAAGCGGTCCGGAAGTCCTCCCTGCGGCGAGGGGAAGCGGTCCGGAAGTCCATCAAGATCAGCAATGTGAGAAAGTACATAACTAATACACAAGATTATCATGCTGCATTCAAGTTAATGGCAACAACAACAACAACAACAACAACAACAACAACAATAATAATAATAATAATAATAATAATAATAATAATAATAATAATAATAATAATAATAATAATAATATCAAGAAACTGCAGCTTCCTGCAATAACTCCAGCAATGTTACAAAAAATTGCACTACTTGGAACATCTTATATTTTAAGGAGGTACCTGGTTGACACCTAGGATGCTGGTAGCATCCCGTGCCAACCATCAGCACCAGCCAATTTGAATGTTCAGTTGACTCAGGTTCATGTCTAAATAATAATAATAATAATAATAATAATAATAATAATAATAATAATAATAATAATAATAATAATAATAATAATAATAATAATAATAATAAATAATAATAAAATTGGGAGGGATCTTGGAGGTCATCTGGTCCAACCCCCTGCTCAGGCAGGAAACCCTATACCATTTCAGACAAATGGCTGTCCAGTCTCTTCTTCAAGACTTCCAGTGTTAGAGCATTCACCGCTTCTGGAGGCAGGTTGTTCCACTAGTTAATTTTTTTAACTGTCAGGAAGTTTCCCCTTAGTTCTAGGTTGCTTCTCTCTTTGGTTAGTTTCCATCTATTGCAGGGGTGTCAAACTGCTGGCCCACAGGCTGGATGCATCATCCGAAAGCCGCACCTACCCCATTGCTGGCAATGGCAAAACAGTCTCGATACGTTGCGCGACCTCACGTGATGTCGCGAGTTTGACTTGTCTGATCTATTGCTTCTTGTCCTGCCTTCAGGTGCTTTGGAGAAAAGCTTGACTCTCTCTTCTTTGTGGCAACCCCTGAGATATTGGAATACTGCTATCATGTCATACCTCAAGCTTCTCTAAACTAGACATACCCAATTCCAGCAACCGTTCCTTGTATGTTTTAGCCTCCAATCCAGTGGTGGGATTCAGCCAATTGGCACCAGTTTGGCAGAACCCGTAGCTAATTTTTTGTTGCCTAGGCCCAGAACAGACTTCCAGAAACAGCATCCACACAGAGAACCGGTTATTCACATATTTGAATCCCACCACTGTTCCAGTCCACCAATCATATTTTTGCTCTTCTCTGTATTCTTTCTAGAGTTAAACATCTTTTTCACATTGTGGTGACCAAAACTGGATGCAGTATTCCAAGTGTGGCTTTACTAACATTTCACATGGTCTTGATTCTATTCCTCTGTTAATGCAGCCTAGCACTGTGTTGGCTTTTTTGGCAGCTGCAGCACACTGCTGACTCATATTTAAGTGATTGTCCATTAGGAATCCAAGGTCTTTCTCATAGTTACTGTTTTTTGAGCCAGGTTTCACCTAATCCCTTTCACAGTGGCTACTATTGAGCAAGGTACCCCCTATACTATACCTGTGCATTTGTTTTTTCTTGCCTAAATGTAGAACCTTACTTTTTTCACCATTGAATTTCATTTTGTTAGATAGCGCCCAGTGTTCAAGTCTGTCCAGATCTTCCTGTATCCTAAGCCTGTCTTCTGGAGTGTTGGCTATTCCTGCCAGCTTGGTGTCATCTGCAAATTTGATGATTTCCCCATCTATCCCCTCATCCAAAACATTGATGAAGATGTTGAAGAGCACTTGGCCCAGAACAGAGCCCTGGGGCACCCCACTACACACTTCCCTCCATGTAGATGCGGTTCCATTGAGGACCACACACTGAGGACTGTACGGCCGGTCAGCCAGCTACGGATCCATCTGGTGGTGATGCTGTCTAACCCACATTTTTCTATCTTATCAAGTAGTAGGTTGTGATCTACTTTATCAAATGCCTTACTTTTAAAAAGATGTAGCTCTGTCCAGCTCTGTAGCTGAAGCAGACCTTTGCCTACTCTACTTTTCTAAACTCTAGGTCCACCAGGATCCATTAAAGCAAGCTCTCTGAATTCTATGTGCTGTGTCATTTTTCTTAAATTTTAATGTAGATCCACTAGTTTCATGGAGTGCATGTTAAACTCATGTCTCATTGAAATCTGGAAAGCCTTGCTCTGAGCTGTCTGAGGCCAAAAGAGACAACCAAGGAACATATTAATTGGTATGAGCAAAAATGATAACCTGTGATTACTATTACAATGAATCAGATCTCCAGAGAATTAGCTTCTGATGCCTAAGATGAAAAGTGCAGGGATAGAAAAGTATTATTTAAAGTACGTAAGCATAGGAATGTGTTTGATCCATTAAAGTAGGTGATTTGGGAACATTTAGACTCCTCCCTATAATGTAGAAGGAGGCCGCCTGTCCCATTTCTTAAATAACTCTGAAAATTACTAGAAGCAGATATACCCAAATCTGGTTCTTTAGTGTTTGTCCAATGTTACTTCATTTTAGTGCCATGATGTCATAGAATAGGGATCCCCAACTCCCAGGCTACGGCCCATTACCGTACATTGACCCATTTGGAACCAGGCCACGCAAGCTGCAGAGGAGCGTGCACACTCATGCAGCTCCATTTGTGTAAGCAGCAGGTGTGCTTGCACAAATAGAGTTGCATGTTCTCACACGCATACTCTCTCCCCCACACCAGTCTGTCAAGTCAAAAAGATTGGGAATTGCTGATATAAAATTTGTGGAAGAAAACCTACAGGACTGTTTTTGTTGTTGTTGTTTTAAATCATTTATTTGGTTAGTTGACTGTTTTACTGTCATTGAGTTCTGCTCTACTTCAAAGACTTGAGAGGCTGACACCAGCTAATAATATAATATTGACAACAGCAGCATTAATATTAGAACCATATTAATAATTTGATTTAATTTGATTGTGTGCCATCAAGTCAGCGATCTTAGCACCCATGTACATTTTCTTCAGGACCATCTGTGCTGAGTCTTTAGATGTTTCAATGATGCCCCATCAGAGCTGTAATAGAATCCACCTACCTTGCTTCTGGTCATCTTCTTTTTTAATCCATCTTTCCCAGCATTATGGACTTTTCTAGAGAACTATATCTTTGCACAACATGTCCAAAGTAGGAAAATTTAAGCCTGTCCCAAAGATGCTTTTTCAAAAGACAACTGGACTTTGGTTTTCCTTGAAAACATTTCACTTCTCATCCAAGAAGCTTCTTCGGTTCTGATGGAATCAGAACTGAGTCAGAACCAAGTCAGAACTGAAGAAGCTTTTGGGATGAGAAGTGAAACATTTTCAAGAAAAAACAAAGTCCAGTTGCTTTTTGGAAAAGCATCTTTGGAACAACTATGACTTGCATGAACGAGAATCTCCCTAAACAACATTTAAGCCTGCTCATTTGTGCCTCAATTAAGAATTCTGGACAGAATGGAATAGAATAGAATAGAATAGAATAGAATAGAATAGAATAGAATAGAATAGCAGAGTTGGAAAGGACCTTGGAGGTCTTCTAGTCCAGCCCCCTGCTTAGGCAGGAAACCCTATACCATTTCAGACAAATGGTTGTCCAATCTCTTCTAAAAAAACTTTCAGTGTTGGAGCATTCATGATTTGTTTGAAGATCCATTTCTTTCCTTTCTTAGCTGGCCATGATATTTTCAGGAATCAAATGCAGTAAATATTAGATATGTGTGGTTTCTCCAGAGATCCTGTGCTGGCACAGTGGATAGAATGCACTTTTGCAGGTTATTTCTGCTGACTGCCAGCAGTTCGATCTTCACTGGCTCAAGGTTGACTCAGCCTTCCACCCTTCTGAGGTTGGTAAAATGAGGACCCAGATTGTTGCGGGGCACCACACTACAGCTGACACTGTAACCCACTTAGAGAGTGCTGTAAAGCACAGTATATAAGTCTAAGTGTTATTTCTATCCTCTCTTTTTAACCCCAAATTAGTGGAAATTTATTACTCCTCCTGTCCTGAATCCAAAGATTGGGGGAGTATGGTATACTTTTTAAAAATCAATGGAAGAGCGTGCATAAACCCATCCTCAGCTTTATCAACTTTACTTACAACTCTCAATATCCCAAACCAAATGAATTTTACTATAAATCTCTCTCCATTTCTAAGCAATAAGTGTACAGGATGCTTATTTACATTTTATTAACTGCATTTCCATGCCACCCAGTCCTCAAAGATCTTAGATAGTAAACAATGCAATCAGAATTCCAATAAAACAGCACAAGAGTAAAATGATTCATTTAAAAATCCACGTCCTATCATTACACTGCCAATTAGCTTGGGCCAAAAGAATAGTGGACTAGGACCCCTTACTTGCTTTCAAAATGCAAGAAGGTTGGAGCTGCATGTAACTCCTGGGGGTTCTTCATAGTGGAAAGACATTTATAAGCAAGGGATAAGTATAAAGGAAGACTTTCTCATATATCTTGTGTTTTTTTCCCCACATGCTGATGAATAGCATATTGAAAGGACACATGAACTGGTTCAAGGGAAAAGAGTTCTAAGTCTGCTGAAATCACAAGAGCAATTAGGGACAACTTAATCATTCTAAGATGGGGGCCACAGAGGAAGCTTGGTTACATTGTGGGAAGAGAGGTAGCTATTAAATTAAGTTATCTTAAATGAAGACAAAATGGTAGGAGGAGAGAGAAAGAGGGAAAGATAAGCTAGAAAAATAAAGACTGGAGAAGAGAAAAGGAGAAGAGGGATCTGCAGAGCAGAGAGGAGAATCAGCTGAAGGGCAGAGAGGAAAACCGACTGAGGGCAGTGCAATGACTGGCAGAGAGGAGAAACAGGAGAGCCAGTGAGATAGTGGAGCAGGGAGGAGAGCCAGCCAGGAAGAGAAGAGGAAAGCTAATTGATAGGGTACTTAGAACAGATTCATATGCAATCTTGATCCACTGTCTGGAGAAGAAAAAGGTCTTCAGCATTTTCTTAAAGAATGGCCAGACACACGTGTGTGTGTTTGTGTGTGTGTGTGTGTGTGTGTGTGTGTGTGTGTGTGTGTGTGAGAGAGAGAGAGAGAGAGAGAGAGAGAGAGAGAGAGAGAGAGAGAGAGAGAGAGAGAAGGCATGACTTTGGGACTATTTGATCAATGGAATCCAGAGCATCTAGTCTTGTCAGACCTTGTCCTATATGCAGGAACAACTGGAGCAGAGGGTCCTGAACATATCCAGTTCTTATATATATATAAGAACTTATATATATCCCTATATATGCATTAATATTTATGCAGTTTTCCACACCAGGCATGATGGATGCCCTTTGTAGCTGTAGCCCATGGCTTTGGTGGTCTGGTGGATATCATTACTGATTTCTTTTATATGTCTGTTTGACCATTATATGGTAGCACATTTGGTAACTTTCACAGTACATCATGATTTGCTCCTCAGTGATGTGTAAAAGGATTCCCTGTTGAAAGAGACATTATCAACCAGCTGCCCCCCAAAAATGCACCCAATAACTCCTGATGGCCAAGCTGAATTGTGTAATGGAGATGCAGAAAAGCATGACAGCCACAATAAGCAGAACAAATGTAGTTGACAAACCATTGGATTTGAAACAGCCAAGGTATATGTTCCTTTTGAACTAGATGACACAGCTCAGTGCTAGCCTGCAAGTTGTTGGACTCTGAAAATTGCATTGTTCAATTGTTGAAAAGAACTTAACAAGTTCATGCTTTGTGCCAGCCATAGCAACCATGACAAGAAAGCCAAATTATTCAAATGGTATTGTACTGAATAAAACAATAGAAAGAATTGACCTGATTCAACAGTTTGGTGCCAAACAGGGGAAAGTATAAAATTTAATGCTCAATAGAGAAGTGCATGTCACAACCTGGTTACAGAGTGCAGTGGCAAAGGTAGTTTTGGGGGGCCCTAGAGTGGCCCATGTCACAACCCTGTTTCGTGAGCTGCGCTGGCTGCCAGTTTGCTTCTGGATGCAATTCAAGGTGTTAGTTATCACCTTTAAAGTCCTTCATGGCACGGGTCCAGGTTACTTGAAGAATTATCTCATCCCAATGAATTTTGACCACCATATCCATGCTGGCGAAAGAGGCATATTGTAGGCCCCATCAGCCAGAAAATTCCAGCTGGCAGGGTCCAAAAGAAGAGCTTTCTCTGCCATCATTCCTGCCCTTCGGAATATCTTACTCCCCAGAGTGAGGTCAGCTTCCACTCTCCTGACCTTCCACAAGAGCTTAAAGACCTGGTCTGCTCATTGGCCTGGGACTCCAATGGAGGTGACTAATAGATTAATAATTGATTCCCCCTTCATCCTCCCCCCTCATCCTCCCCCTTCTCTCCCCATCTTTTAGTTATAGTTGATAATTTGTATTTTTATCTTCATTATGTACATGTTTTTATATTGTTTTATTCTTTTTAACAGAGTCACCACAGGATGAGCTGGGCAGCAAACAAATTTAATAAATAAATTAAATAAAAGTAAATAACCTTTTGGTGAAAAGATTAATGTATTTTATTTTATAGCTAATCTGGTGCTACGGGAAACACACAAGCAATTTATGAATGTATTATACATTCCTACTTCCCTTCACCAGCAAACGTTGTTGGCATATCACATCTGCTTCCAGAAACATCTTCATCAATCAACCAACATTTTCATCAATGATTTGGATGAGGGGATAGCCTGCAGCAGTTTTTTTGTACTTTGATTCACATAGTCATTCAAACTTCATTTTTCTTCTTCTACAGTTTGGTGGATTTGCAATAGTCCTCTGCCCCCTATTTTTCTTGGCAGGTACAACTGTCGGTGTCACTTTGTGGATGTAGAATGTGGTGCATATTCAAAAGTTTACGCATTTTCTGGTCTAGATTTTCCAGTTCAGCCAAAGTCCAATTGATAATTCCAGCTGGGTAGCGTATCACCGGGACTGCCCATGAATTAATGGCTTTAATTATGTTTCCGGCATTCAGCTTTGATTTTAATATTTTGCGGACTCTCCTGATGTATTCCTTTTGCGTTGACTCTTTGACTTTTCCATTCAAGATGTTATCTGCTTCCAATATGCCTAGGTATTTGTAACCGTCATCCTTTGCTAGTGCTCTCACAATACTTCCATTTCCAGCTCTATTCCTTCTATTTTCCCCATTTTTCCTCGTTGCATGGATAATATAGCACATTTTCCAAGTCCATAGTTCATTCTGATGTCGCTGCTAAACAGTTGAACTGCGTTGAGTATTGATTCAAGTTCAGTGTGGCTTTTCACGTACAATTTTAAGTCATCCATGTACAGTAGGTGATTTATCTTGCCATACTGGCTTGAGATGTGGTATCCCAATTTTATGTTTCGTAATATTATTGTCAATGGAATTAATGCGATGTTGAACAGTAGTGGTGAAAGTGAATCCCCTTGGAAAATCCCTCTTCTGCTGCTGCTGCTGCTGCTGCTGCTGCTGCTGCTGCTGATGATGATGATGATGATGATGATGCATGTGAGCTGGATGGCATGATAATTAAATGAACATATAGCCAGTTTAAAAATCTTACACAGAGAGTGCTCATAAAAAAATATTTTGAAAATGGAGAAAAGTATCAAATGGTGTGCCACTGAGATCCGTTCTATGTATACTGCTCAAAAAAAATAAAGGGAACGCAACCCCCTTCAGTTTCATGGTAAAATGTTCCCTTTATTTTTGTGAGCAGTATATTTACTCCTCAGTGTTTTCATTAGTGATTCAGTTAATTAGTCAATATTTTTATTAATGGTTTAAATGAAGAGGTAGAGTCTTGTGCATGATATTAAACTGGGTGGGATGACTAATCAGTTAGAACAGAGGTCCCCAACATTTTGGGCACCAGGGACCGGTTCCGTGGTGAGAGGTTTTTCCGCGGACAGGAAGGGGCATGGTTTTGTGTGCTGCCTGCATGTCACAGATAGGGCTTTGCTTGCTTGGGTGGACCAGTTGCTGGCATGCCACGGCCCGGTACTGGTCCATGGGCCAGGGGTTGGGGACCCCTGAGTTAGAAAACAGAAATAAATGAATAAATGTTTTAAAAAATATTTATTTATTTTACTCCAACACTGGAGGTTTTAAAAAAGAGATTAGACAACCATTTATCTGAAATAGTATAGGCTTTCCTGCCTGAACAAGGGGTTGGACTAGAAGACCTCCAAGGTCCCTTCCAACTCTGTATTCTGTTATTTTATCATTGTTGTTTGGATTATATTAAGAATTGATGGCTTCATGTGATCAGGATTAATTTTTTAAAATGTAATCAGATTTTTACAATGATTGTTCTAATTGCATTTGTTTTTTTATGTACATTTTTCAAACTACTATAAACCACTGGGAATAAATATGATCTTGATAGATGAAAAAATGGGTTCAAAGTAACGGAATGAAATTTATTCAGTTCTTGGCATCTTTCTTTAGGGCAGATTCAGAGAAGGCAGAACACCAGGAAAGGCAATGAAGATGATCAGAGGATTAGAAACTAAGCCTCATGAAGAGAAATTAACTTTCTCCATATGACATATCTACATAGACAAGTCTATCATTTGGTGTCTTAGCCTTAAAATGTATGAAGGGCAGTATGATAAAAATATAGAAAATTATTCATGAATGGAAAATGTCAACTGAGGGAAGTTTTTCTCTTTGTCTCACAATGGTACAACTTGAGGTCATGAAATGAAATGAAATGCAGGGAGATTTTGGTGCAGGACAAGCAAAAGTAAATGTGTGTTGTTGGATGCTTAAACTATGGAATTGGCTGTCATGGTTGTGGCAATGGCAGTTTTATTCAAGCATCAGCAATAATAGACTGGAGCTCTTTCAGAAATTATTGGCATACTGTCACTATTTCCCTTGGTGCTTCAGGCATTCTTTGTAAAATATCAGTTCAGTCACAAGTACCATATATGCCTTTCAGTTGTTGCACTGAAGGCCAACCTAAATAATTCATTCTGCAATCTCCTTATCCTTCATTAATTTCTGATTTCTTGCTTTTTCCTCTTCTGAATGGCATTGAAGTAACCTCCTCCTCCTGTTGTTCTTGTTCTTGTTGCTGATCAAGACAAAATACTTGCACCTCCTCCTCCATTGTTCCTATACAACAACACTGACTGATAGCTTGAGCAGAGATGATTTCTACTATAAAGTCATCCTTATACTTCCAGGCCAAGAGTGAGCTTGAATTTAGATCTCCACAGTCCTAGTCTAAAACATGAACTATTGTATTTCTTCTTTTTTTCCTATTCCCTTAGATTCAGTTTTCTGAAATAACTTTTTGTATTTCTTCTAAAGCAGGAGTCTCCAACCTTGGTAACTTTACAACTTGTGGGCTTCAACTCCCAGAAGTCCTCAGCCAGTATTGCTGCCTGAATTCTGGGAGCTGAAGACCACAAGCCTTAAAATTGTCAAGGTTGGAGACCCCTTCTCTAAAGAATACCTCCTGTCATATATTAAATTTTTTTCTTCTGCAAAGAAAGGAATTGTGTAACTATTTAAATAGTTGAAGAACTTCATTCCTTCACATTTGGCCATTAAAGAATAGCATCCTAGTGCCTTACAAGTAATCCTTCATGATTCCTGGCTTGAGGATTTGAGACCAGTGAGAACTTTCTCTCTAAATGTGGCCCATCCTGTCTACATTTGTACCAACATGCTACTCAAATTCTGCTTTAAACCCATATTTTAATCTTTGTTTCTTGAAGTTAGTCTAAAGCTACATAAAGCTCCCAGTCACAACCACTGTTAACATCTGAAATGTAAGGTAGTAGCTAGAATAATAATAGAGACATAGAGCAGAGAAATTCAAGAAACAATGGTAGATCAAAACACACCTCTAAGCCTGACATCCTCTCCCAACAAAGTATCATCTCTGTTAATCTTTTCTGCGTGTGTAGAAAAAGTATGCAGACCAAAGAGTGATTTGAGCTTACATCAGTTAATTGGTTTGTATTGCAGAGACATCTCAAATGCCATTGATGTAAGATGGTTAATACATTCTCCTTGATAAAGTATCTTTCATTACTTCCAAGCCTTGACCAGCAGTTCCAATAAGTGGAAGAATCTTCAATGCACTTCTCAGAAGTGAGAAGGATCACTTCTGACATTTCTAGCAGTTGACTAGAAGAGTCAGAAGATACTTCTTGCATGCACAGAGGACTCCTCCACTTGCATTTCATGAATTTGTCAACAAGAAAGCAGCGAGTTAATTTACTCTTGGAAGCAAAAGGGGGCTGCACTCAAAGCTGCTCTTAGAGGCACCTTCACTCAAGTTTCAATACACTGAAAATCTGCATAGCCCTGTTTTCTTCCCCATTATTATCATTTACAGGATATCTTTGAAAACACAAGTCATCAAAAATAGGATTGGTTTTTCAATCTCCCAGTTCTGAAACTTGCCAGTTAGGGTGCTCTCTCTTTGCTCTCATAATGCAGTAAAGTCTCAAACTTCTAGCCTGAAACATTTTTGTTCTTTAGATGACTAGGATGGGGCCAGAAGGGAGATAAAACACAAAAATCAGAGAATGTCAAAGGGATGCACAGAACAAACCAAAGGCTGGGTTGATCATGAATTCATCTTTCCAGGGCTAACATGACATTTTTCAAAGGGATTTATTACTTTGGCTGATGAGAATAATGCAATATAAGTTCAAGATGCCTGAAGTTAATGAAAAGGATGAGGATGAAAACTGGATACTCCAGTAAAGAAAGGCAGTCATGTGAAATCTGTAAAATGAGTTCAGTATTAAGAAAACCCCATTTTTATAAAACTAATATTCAATAGAAGTGCTCCTGCTCTAATGGCACCTCATGCTTAGAAGGCGCTCTCTCTCTCTCTCTCTCTCTCTCTCTCTCTCTCTCTCTCTCTCTCTCTCTCTCTCTCTCTCTGTGTGTGTGTGTGTGTGTGTGTGTGTGTGTGTGTGTGGTCTTGCATGCTCACACACACTTTGTCTTGTTGAATCAAATCAAATCTGCATTATTTTTCCTATTTTTATATTCCATTTCAGTTTGATAAGAAAGCCTTTAGAGACATTTACATAAGTGAAGTGGCAGGCTTC
The DNA here is from genome assembly GCF_001527695.2 of Protobothrops mucrosquamatus. Lineage (NCBI taxonomy): Eukaryota > Metazoa > Chordata > Lepidosauria > Squamata > Viperidae > Protobothrops > Protobothrops mucrosquamatus. The sequence goes on along the minus strand of NW_015387060.1, from coordinate 176,007 downwards.
AGCTGAAACCTGGCAAGATTGAATGGGTTTGGGGGCCCTCTGCTTCTAGGCCTATATCATCTTTGGTGCTGGATGGAATTGCACAGACTCTGTGTGTAATTTGGGGACCCTTCTGGCCTCATGACTCCTTCTCAGGGAGCAGGTAGGAGTTGCGTCTAGAAGGGCCTTAGCATAACTTCATGTGTCAAGGGGTCCTATTCATAGTTACTACATGGTTGTACAAAAGATGGGTCAACTTGTGAGGTGGCTCTGTTATTATTACCATGCCTATGTCTCTTATTCTTTTTTCCTGTTTTAGTTCTGCTTTTATAATTTTAAAATTATAAATATGATGGTTTTAGGTAATGATAGGTAAATGTTTTACTTATTTTATTGTTTTATTGGATTGTTGTACCCCAACCAGAATCACTTTCCATGAGATGGGTATCCATACAAGTTTGATAAATAAATAAAGGATGTCAATTTTACCCAACTATAGGAACATTTTATTTCTCTTCCTCTTTCTCCTCTATCAAAAATCATTGCATTTCCCTACAGTTAACCTTTTCTTGTTATTCTTCATTCTTGAATATGTAGCCTTATAACTTTTCAATATACATTTTTAAATGAGTGTTAATCAATGGAAGCTGACATCTCTTGGCTACCTCAAATGCCAAAGCATTTGTGAGAAGAGAAACAAGTACACAAGTATACAACATAAAATACTTTGGATTTTAATTTAAAAATTGTCAACATTTTAGTCTTCCTAAAACCACATATAATACCTCTCCTCCAACACACACACACACACACCCAAAAAATCTGCACCTGATTTTTGGCCTTAAGAAAAGCAATAAATACTGTAGATGAGGTAGAAATTCAAGAATAGAAATAGGAATTGGGGTCAATAATTATTTGGGAATCTATACCTTACTCTTCAGAAGTGGCTTTCCATACACACACACACACACACACACACACACACACACACACACACCTAAGTGCTGGGATAGGATTTGGTGACTGCATGTCAGCAGCTTAACTCAGAATCAGCTTTTTCTTTTTAATAGTTTTAATATAGTTGTTGTTATTGTTATAATTCCTGACTGGGGGCTGCCCAGAACTTGGTATAAGATGGGTGGCTACATAAATGTTTTAAACAGAGAAATAAGTGCAAAGTGTATTGCAATCTTGCACATTTTAACAAAATTTTCTTTAAAAAGAAGAAGCAGGATCTCAAATGTCTGTGCAGTCACTGTTGCGAAAATATAAGCATTTTTCAAAGATTCAGTTTCAGTCTCTTTCATTTTAGGTTTTTATCCTGTTTTTAAAAAAAATATCTATACAATTTAAGGTGGTAAACATACCTAATGCTTCTTCTCCTCATATTTTCCCCACAACAACAATCCGGTAAGGTGAGTTGGGTTGAGAGAGTGGATGGCCCAAAGTCATCCAGCTGGTTTTTCATGCTTAAAATGGGACTAAAACTCACAGTCTCCTGGTTTCTAGGCCAACACCTTAACTACTACACCAAACTGCTGTTACTCTTACATTAATCCAGCATAAAAACCTACCTGAAATTACCTAATACTACTAGATTTTGGTCTCTTGAGTAGCAGTGGGTGCAAAATTAATTAAAATGGACTAATTGCTTATTTTGGGACTTACAGTATGTATTTAATATAGTTATATCTGAACTGTTTTTTATTTAATTTCCTTATATCTGAACTACTAAATATGGTATAATATCCCATATTTGTTCCTTGCTGGAACTCAAAGTAATTACATAAGGTTTCAAGATTTATGGTCACCTCTCACAGCTGCACAGAAACTGTTTTTCATTGTTTTCTTCTGCAAGACTTTTCATTTAGTTTCTGAATCCAGACAATTATCCTCTTCTTTTTCCTTTTCTTCCCACTATTATGAATAATATGGTAGCTTGAAGCTAGTCATACGTACCTTGAGTGAGATTCTGAATTGATTTGTTCTATGATCCATTTGCTTTTTTTCCATTCTTGTATGGCACTGTTAGGAATCGGTGTTGAGTTTTCCTGTGTTCATGCTTCTTTTTCGAAAGGTGCTTTTTCAAAAAGCAACTGGACTTTGTTTTTCCTTGAAGACATTTCTCATCCAAGAAGCTTCCTCAGTTCTGACTTCTTCAGTCAGAACTGAAGAAGCTTCTTGGATGAGAAGCAAAGCATCTTCAAGGAAAAACAAAGTCCAGTTGCCTTTTGAAAAAGCAGCTTTGAGACAACCATGACCTGGATGACTGAGAATCTCCTTAGACATGTTTCTTATGTATAATATTCCCAGTGTAATCCTGTTTCTCTGTAACTACAGATTTTCTTCTTCATGGCAATATTAAAGTCCAACATTTTCTTATACCGTGCTACCTAATATTAGAGCCTACTTTGTTTTAGCTGGGCAGCTGGGATGACCTTCATAGCTTGGATGATCCCAGAGAAATATATACTCTTGGCATACTTCCCCTATGTTTCTCATACCTCTCTGGAACACCCACACAGACCAAAATGAGACAGCACAGCAGATAATCCAATCCTGAACATAACTCTTATAGGTCTGCTTCCTTTTCTTGAACATCTGAAAAAATAGTTCCAACAAATTCTTGTTCCATTTCAGGTTATGCCAGAGTTCCAGAACTGGAGAAGGGGAGCACTTCTTAACAGTGTATAGATACCCATTCTGGTGGAAGAAATGATCTGCCTTTCAAGAGAAGCCAGCTATATCATCCCCAAAGAAATATCATTTGACTTCCAATTCTCCTTCTTCTGATTATCCAAAAGCTTCCACAAAGCTCCAAGAAATCTTCTCATGGCCACAAATTGATAATCACATGTGTTATCTTAAACCACAAAATCAGTATATTTATTGTGCAATTCTACAGTTGCATTGCTTTCTGTGCCCATCCCTTTTTAAAAAGAACATTCAGATTAATGACAGTTTAAGTCAGTAGCAATAATTCACTCCATCAAATTTCATAAATTAGTTATATATTATATGACTAATAAGGGTGGACCATGTTTAATATATGATTCAGAAGAGGTGCTTCGGAAAGCACAGGAGAGTAGTGGCAGCATCTGTCTATAATTCATTAAAACAGCCATATCTGTGTCTAAGATTGTACAGCTGCATTAGAAGTTTCCTTACAACAGCTGTGCAGTCCTAGAAACTAATGCAGACACTCTCATGTGATGCAAATGAGGGCTGCCTTTGCATTCCTGAGACACCTTTTCCAAATGGAATTTGAAATGTTACATGGACCTAATTAATTACCTGCCAATTAGTTTCTCAGAATGGCTGTGAATCCCAGCTCTGCAAAAAAAAAACATGTCACAGAACACACACATAAACACACACACAAAACCTAGCACTATCCTTTATGTACAGTTCCACACAATGAATGCCTTTAATTAAAAAGACACTCCTAACATATTAGCAATTGTAGTGAGGATGTTTGGGGCAAATGGGAAAAATTGTGAAAATGATTTTTCTTGGATCATAGGTGAGTTTGGTCAAAGTTTGAGCTAATCCAAGATTTACTCCAGGATCAGCAGCAGACTGAAGCTCTTTCTTCCTGAAGTTCAACAGAGCTGATATAAAGCAAAAATAGCATACCTAAATCGTGCCAACCTATAATATATTCAGCTTTGGGTCAGTGTATTGTGTGAATATGGACACTGTAATTTGCAATCCATATGGCTTGTTCAATGAACCCAGCCAGTTAAGTTTTAATCCCCATGCTATTGGTATGCAAACTATGCCTTAACATAAAAGATGGCTTAAGACATGCCATTTGTGAAAAATTACTAAATGTTATGTTTTTGTACTTCATACTGAGTTCCCTTTCACTCCTGTTTTTCAGAGCAGGCGGTGTCTTATTTTTGAAGCAAAAAAGTTTTTTTTTTCATTTGATTTTAATGTGCTGGTGGGAGAGTCTCCCCTGCCCTCAAATCCACAGTTGGTCTGCATGTGATTATGATAAAACTGACATTTACCAATAAATGTCTCATTCCATCAGGATGCTCTGTAACCTTTCCTGGGTGTGAATTTTTACCACTCAGACTGTTGGTCCTGAACTGATGAATTGCTCTGCTCTCCGATGAGTCATTACAAGGGTCATTTAAGTACCTTACCTTCTTTTGCACAGAAGTCAACCCCTTCCAAATGCCAATGGCCTCTTAGTGGTCTCAGAACAATGAATCCAGATGGATTGGTCTGCTCAGGTGATGCAACATGCATTGAAAATATCAGAGTGTTTCTTTTTAGGGGTGGACGTAAGCTGAAACAAGACATTTTCCAACTCTCAATGCCTTTTACCTGGAATCAGGCTCCAGGGATTAAAAATGCAATCATTTCAGTAAATAAAGCCAACCAATAATGAGTAGAATCAATGACTGTCTTGATATTATGGTTTTATCTGTTTTCAGCAGCAAATAATCCATATATAATTAAAACAGAATTAAAGGTGAAGGTGACTGCTTAGAAAAGAGCTACTGGGCTATTTCTCAAAAAAGACAATGGAATTCTAGAGTCTGAAGACTAGGTTTAGAGGCTAATTGCAGAGCACCTAATTCTTCAAGGGAGAAGAATTATCCCCTCAATGAATGGAGTTCTCTTCCTTCTTCAGCAGAGAATGTACTCACGAATGAAGGTGAATATACATGTCCCAGAATAATGTTGCAGGATCCAATCTGGGTCAGTTACTGGAACCAGAGGTTTAGTTTTCCAACCTTTCAGACTCATGCTGGAGCCCATCTTCAGGGAACTCCTCTCTAGCAGAGTGTGTGCTGTTCTCTGTGTGGTATTTATAGTGCCTTTAGTAAGTGGGTTTTTAGATGTTGATTGGGGTGTGTTGATGGCTGCATTTTAAGTCATTAGGTGCCATTTGCTTGTGCTGTCCAGCCCTGAGGATGGCCTACTAACCATTTCCTGAGAATAGAAATACACAGCATTATTCTCATCCCATCCCATCTCTTCCCCATATTTGGGCCGACAGGGTGTTCAAACAAAAAAAAAA
>NW_015387060.1:147884-170853 GCF_001527695.2 Protobothrops mucrosquamatus | reverse complement strand
AAACACCTCCCTTCGACCAGTCCGCTCCCACAGAGAGGGCCTCCTTAGGGTGCCGTCGGCCAGACAATGCCGGCTGGCGACCCCCAGGGGGAGAGCCTTCTCTGTGGCAGCTCCTGCCCTCTGGAATGACCTACCCCCCGACCTACGTACAGTTGCGGACCTGCGCCTTTTTCGCCGAGCCCTGAAGGCTCATCTATTCTGTGCGGCCGGCCTGGCATAGTTTGATTATGTTTTAGTGGGGGTTTTGTATGGGGTATTTTTAGAGCAGGCCTGTTATTTAATTTGATTTTAGACAGAAATTTGTGTATATTTATTGTGGTTTTTATTATCGCCTGTTTACCGCCCTGAGTCCCGTAAGGGAGATAGGGCGGTATATAAATTCAATAAATAAATAAATAAATAAATAAATAATTTGTCATTACTTTCTCCTTTATTGTGAGAAGAATTATATCCAGAGAGAAGAAAATCAGAATGAAATGAAAGGAGTAAGTGGAAGCCTTTAGACTTAAAGCCAAATCAAAGTTGTCGTAGTAAAAAATTATCTTCCAATAAGTAATTACATTGTTTGAAAGTGTGAGTATTCCATGGAAATTGACTATGCAACATTTGCATTTGAGATCAAAAGCCTCTGTAATAATGATTTAAAAAAATAAAAAAAAGTATCTTCCACAAATGTTTACATTCTTTGAAAGTATGAGGATGGAAATTGGACATGCAATGTTTACATTTGAGATCAAAAGATTCTGAAATAACAATCAACATCTGGCTGATTATGGCTGCTGACATGCAATAACTATCTGGATTTTGACAGTCAAATAGCAGACTTGCAGTACCATTTAGTACATCTGGCACTCAAATAATCCATGTTCTTTACTCAAGCACAGGGGTCTTCAAACTTGGCCCTTTTATGACTTGTGGACTTCAACTCCCAGAATTCCTCAGCCAGTGTGCCTGGCTGAGGAATTCTGGGAGTTGAAGTCCACAAGTCATAAAAGGGCCAAGTTTGAAGACCCCCTGTTCAAGCAGGAAACAACATCAGGAACAAGAGAGAAACATAACATGCTAATCTCGAGTTTCAGTTCTAAAATGTTGAGTCACATTTTGTTTTTTCTAATTACTCTAATACAAGATATATTGGTTTTAGATGTTTCCCCAAGTTTTATTAAATTATTGTTAGAACTTGTTGCCATATTTTTCTAAAAGAGATTCAATAATAATTGTAATATGTGATGTAAATATGTCTCCCAACATGAAGTAACTAAGGTAACATAAATATATTTTAGCAGGAAAAAAAATGTAAAAATTGTTGATATACATACAACCCAAAAGCAAATGCATACCTGGAAATTCAACAAGGCTTTTATTTTATTTCTTTTTTTAATTGCATAAGACTAGTGAATACCATCAAAGCTTTATTCTCAAATAAAACTAGGCAGAAAGGATGACATTTAAAATGTATATGTTGAAAAGGCAGAAAAGAATGACATATTATTATGATAAAATAAAATAAAAAGTAATGATTAGGCTGTCATGGCATATTCCTGATAAGGCAAAAAAGAGCATGTAATGGAACTATATGTATATTCTGAAAACACATCTTCTTAATATCTTTGTAAGATCCTAGCAGATTTAATGAGTACTATGGTATTCTCCAGAAGTGAAAGCAATCCAAAGTCATAAAACTAAAATGATCACTAATTCTGGGTCACTGAAATACAACTTTATCATCAAACAACCCACAATTATTTGTTCAGCAAAATTTACATGGGTGTGACTATCATTTGGCACCATGGTAGCTTGACTATCATTTGGCACCATGGCTATGGGAATATCTATGGAGAGTCTCAGTTATCCAGGTCTTGGTTGTCCCAAGGTGCTTTGGGACAATAATTGAACTTTGTTTTTCCTTGAAGATGTTTTGCTTCTCATCCAATAAATTTCTTCAGTTCTGTCTGAACGGTGGAGAATGGAAGGATTTATATTCCTTGCAATCATCTGGTCATTCTGAGACTCTAGGCCAGTTGGAGGTTTACCTATGCCCTCAGGGTCACTTGAATAGTGCAGATGGGTGTGGAACCTTCTTGGAACTGCTGAGAGGTCTGTGCTGTAAACAGGAGATAAGTAGTGTCATATCCCTCCCTTTCTGTTGAGAAAGAGCTTTTCAATTTTGATATAGATGACCTCTTTGATCTCTCTTTCAAACTGGTGGTCCTCTCTGTCCAGAATGTGTCTTTTGCTGTCTTCAAAAGAGTGATCTTTGTCTTTCAAATGCAGATGGATTGAAACTTGTCTTGATAGGTTTGTTCTTCAGTGTTGTGCCATGGTTTTGTGAAGTGGTTATTTTGTTTCTCCAATCTACAGACCAGCACATGTCTCACTGCATTATACTGCATATATCATGTTGCTCAGTTTGTGTCTGGGTGTTTTATCCTTGGGATGGACAAGCTTCTGCCTTAGAGCAGTGTTTCTCAACCTTGACAATTTTAAGGCATGTGGACTTCAATTCCCATTGCTGGCTGTGGAATTCTGGGAGTTGAAGTCCACATGCCTTAAAATTGTCAAGGTTGAGAAACACTGCCTTAGAGTATTCTTGGCTAGGGGAGTTGGAAAGTCCAAGGGCCTGGAGGTAATACACGGTGACAGTTCCTGTCATTGGAAAACCATCTATCCTGGAAGCTCCAGGTTGCTGTAAAAATAATTTCACTAAGTTTCTTCTGGAGCAGAACTGAGGTGATAATTGGCTTAATTTCTCAAGCTGCCTACAAGCATTATGGTATCCTGAAGATACAGGAGGTGGTACTGATCTCAGAGAAGCAAAGTTTTCACAGGTGGGAGGGTTTTTTGTAATCTTGATTAATAAAGATGCTGTCCTGTTCTCATCAAAATAAAACCCTGAAATTTGTACCTATTGCAAGGAGGCATGTACTAAATTTGAGTGGTTAATTGAATTTTTTTTTCTTGGAAAGAAAGTGTCCATTAGTTAGAATGGAGCATTGCACTGAATGAATTATAGGAAATTCAGTAGTCACATTCTGAATTCCTCAGCCTTACTCTGTCTAATGTGTTCTTAGAAAACCACAGATGCTTTTGTTTTCTCTTGTTTCACTTCCAACTTCATTTTGTCAGACATTTAAATTAGGTTCATTTATTTTGTTGTCAAATAGATGGGGGGGGGGTCTTGTTTTGTTTTTAGCTTTGATTCAAACAAGGACTATAATCCAGTTTATCATGGATGATGATGATGATGATGATGATGATGATGATGATGATGATAATAATAATAATAATAATAATAATAATAATAATAATAATAATAATAATAATAATAATAATAAAGTTGGAAGGGACCTTGGAGGACATCTAGTCCAACCCCCTGCTCAGGCAGGAAACCCTATACCATTTCGGACAAATGATCTTCAAGTTAAATTGATCCTAGAAGATTCTTCCTCTAGACTCCAGTTCTACAATGGCAAATTTAAAGAATTCACTATTATTAGAAAACTGTGCTGGCTATTGGTGTAGTTTGTATCTCAGAATATTCTAAAATCACATCTATGTTTAGCCTTGAATAGAGGATATTGAACCATTTGATTTTTGATATAGGAACACAATAAGAATTTTTTTTGAATGAGGCCCAAATAAGTTTTAATTTAATGAATCCTTTGGAGAACCCATCTTCATAGGACAAATCGGATATGTAAGAGAGAAAAAAGGAAAAGTAAAGTTTTCCCATGTCAGTCATTTCCAAGGATAGGATAGGATAGGATAGAAGGGGAGGGGAGGGGGAGGAGGGGAGAGGAGAGGAGAGGAGATAATTTGTATATTGCAGGAACATGTCTATGGAGATTCTCAGTCATCCAGGTCATAGTTATACCAAAGGTGCTTTTTCACCTGGAGGCAACTGGACTTATTTTTTCTTTGAAGGTGTTTCACTTCTCACCCAAGAAGCTTCTTCAGCTCTGACTGGATGGTGGAGAATGGAAGGATTTATACTCCTTGCAGACAGTTGGTCATTTAAACAGCCGTCTCTCAACAGAGGGAGAGGGATATAACATCATCTATCTACAGTACCTTGCTCAATAGTAGTAACTGTGAGAGGGATCTCGGAGTCCTAGTGGACAATCATTTAAATATGAGCCAGCAGTGTGCTGCAGCTGCCAAAAAAGCCAACACAGTGCTAGGCTGCATTAACAGAGGGATAGAATCAAGATCATGTGAAGTATTAATACCACTTTACAATGCCTTGGTAAGGCCACACTTGGAATACTGCATCCAGTTTTGGTCAACACGATGTAAAAAAGATGTTGAGACTCTAGAAAGAGTACAGAGAAGAGCAACAAAGATGATCATGGGACTGGAGGCTAAAACGTATAAGGAATGGTTGCTGGAATTGGGTATGTCTAGTTTAATGAAGAGAAGGATGAGGGGGGACATGATAGCAGTGTTCCAATATCTCAGGGGCTGCCACAAAGAAGAGGGAGTCAAGCTATTCTCCAAAGTACCTGAAGGCAGGACAAGAAGTAATGGATAGAAACTAACCAAAGAGAGAAGCAACCTAGAACTAAGGAGAAACTTCCTGACAGTTAGAACAATTAACCAGTGGAACAACCTGCCTCCAGAAGTGGTGAATGCTCCAACACTGGAAGTTTTTAAGAAGAGACTGGACAACCATTTGTCTGAAATGGTATAGGATTTCCTGCTTGAGCAGGGGGTTGGACTAGATGACCTCCAAGGTCCCTTCCATCTTTATTGTTATTGTTATTATTATTATTATTATTGTTGTTGTTGTTGTTGTTATTATTATTATTATTATTATTATTATTATTACAGGCTACAACACAGTCCTTTCAGCTGTTGCAAGAAGGCTCCACACCCATTTGCACACTCAGGTAACCCTGACAACACAGATAAACCTCCAGGTGGCCTTAACAACTCTCTAAAAGAATGTAAATGACCAGCAAGTCATTTTAAGACATCCCACCCTAGTCGGGCAGATATAAATTAATTATTGGGGTGAATTCTGGTGAGCTGAAACAATTGCAAAGAGAAGCAGCCTGGTCAACCCAAGTCCCATCATTAAAACTGAGTTGGCTCACGCAAAGTCTGTCTTAGTGGAAGCAGTGAAAACTATGGGTCCAATTAAACAAGATTACAGCTGCTTGCTGCAAAGACAAAAGGAGCCTCCCAGAAACTATTATGAGAGTCTTTTATTAAGTATTTGGAAAACAAAATTCCAAAAACTAGCATACTTATGGTTTTAACCAGTCCCTTTGTGGATGGATTACTGCTGGAAATCAATAGGCATCTCAGTGGTGGGGTGGCAACAAACAGAAAATATTGTAAATCATACAATGACCTCTATGGCTGAATAAACTTTAGAACTGAAATCAAAGGCAATTTCTCCCCCTCCCCCATTGGATGCTCTCCAAAACTGTGGACTTCAATTCTCAGTATTCCTCAGACAGCATAGAAATTGCTAAGAGTTCTGAAAACTAAAGTGCATAAATTTGGAAAGCATCCAAGTTGGGGAAGGTCGCCTTAAGGAATTCAGTTTTTCAGTGTAACTTGACAAATTGAAGCTGCTTGCTAATCAATTTAAGCAGGTAACTCAACTTCTAATGTTATGTAATTAGCATTGGAAAGACTTTTCCTTGCATTCTTCACACCATGCTTAATTATAAAAATCTCAGCCATATTTTCTCCTTTCATAATTTTTTCCCTCCTAACTGTAAGATTCCATTTTTCCCCATATGGAAAGTATTCCAACTCTTTTCTTGCAGTTTTACTCTTTTTGTCAATTAATATATGATTTTTTTAAAAAATGATAATCTGAAAAAAAAGATTCTATTTGTTCTTTTGCTTCCCTTTTAAGGGGTTAAAAAAGAAGATATTCAGCTAACAAAATATCTGGTACTAAAAGCAAATGTGATTTTGAGTTAGCTTTAACTAAGACAAAGTCAGCAGAGAAACTATGAGATTTGCATTTAATATTTGATGGCCTAGAAACTTTTTAATAGTCCTGCATGAGCATTTAATTTAGATTTAATAAAGCAGCTAGTCTATTGCAATTAAATATCAATTGATTGTTTTTAAAAGATCTCTTTCTGAGGTTTAATATATGAGATAAACCTGACTTGGTATGTAATTAAAACACGGAATAAAAGCAAAATGAGATTGTGAAGATGCAAACAAGGTTTTGAAAGAAACCTGATTGAATTCTAAGATATCACAGGAATGGCATCAAATGAGATGCATTAAAAATGCAAATCATTTCTCAGATGGACATTGTAGTTTATCAACTTATAAGTTGTAATATTTGCAAGAATGTTTGAAATCTAAGCCAAGCTGAACTCAGGTGAATCTCAATTTGTTGGTGGCAAATGTAACCACTTCCATGTGAGCAAGGAGGCATTTTTTCCCTTCTTCCATCTTTAGCATTAACTGGAGAAAGCAGCTGAGCTAGGAATGAAACACCCATAAAAATCTATGGACCACAGCTCTTCAATTCCTCCATATAGTATTTATGGCATTTTTCAACCCCTATTGAGAGAAACAGAAGTAGAAAAATAGAAATTCTTCTTCAAACAATGTAAAAGTATTAGTACTAAGTTATCAGATAAGGATGTCAGATTTGGATTGCACTGATCCATTCATTATACAGTATGGCAGCAACATTTTTTTAATGCTTTGCAGTCAACAAGTAGTCATCTAGATTTTAGTAGCCCTTCTAATGGCAAGCTTGTTAATCTAGGATCACAAAGAACAAGGTTGATGTCCCTGCTCAATTATGAAATATATTGGATTAGTTCAGGCTGAATAATTTCAGGTTGAATCGAGCAAGAACATCAGCCTCACCTAGCTTGTTACCCAAGTTACCATATGGACAGCTCTATGGGTCCTAAAGCAGGGATGTCCAGCCTTTTGAAGACCAGGGCTATAGCTGGCTTTTGGTCAGATAACACTTCCAAAAGAGATGCAATTGTCTGTAGAAATAACCTTTTAAAATGTAAATGTGATTCTGTCTCAGACAGTGCACTTAACAAGGCACAAGATGTTTCCTGAAGAACCCAGAATGGGAGTGAACAAAGATTTGTTTGAGACTGTAGAAACTGCCCATGTCAAACTCTTTGCAAAGCCAGTTGAAAACAATGTAGATCTTTCAATTTCACCCTTCTCCCACCCAGCAGCTTTGTCCATATCTTGTGGCTATCCAGAATAAAGTTCCAAAATTGTTCTCTTTAATAGACAGCTCAGACCACATGGGTTGTTAACAAGACATCTGTGAAAACTGCATTAAATGAGATATAAAATATAAAATAAAAATGATATAAAAATGTTGAGAGTGCAGAGAAAAGCAACAAAGTTTATTAGGGAACTGGAGCATAAAACATATGAAGAACGGTTGAAGGAATTGGATATGTTTAGTAGTTTAATGAAAAGACAGACTAGAGGTGACATGATAGCAATGTTCCAATATCTTGGGGGTTGCCACAAAGAAGAGGGAGTCAAGCTATTCTTCAAAGCACCTGAAGACAGAACAAGAAGCAATGGATGGAAATTAATCAAGGAGAAAACCAACCTAGAAATAAGGAGTACTGTCTGACAACTAGAACAATTCATCAATGAAAGGGCTTGCCTTTAGAACTTGTGGATGCTCCAATATTGGAGGTTTTTAAGAGGAGATTGGCCAACCACTTGTCTGAAATAGTACAGGGTCTTCTGCTTGAATAGGAGATTGGACTAGAAGACCTCCAAGGTCTTATCTAATTCTGTTATTCTATTAAGATATTTTGATTCAGTATATACATAGAATATACTTCACTTTGATAGTAAGTTAACCCATTTCCTTGATGCAATCCACCAAAACATAAATCAACCAAAAGACTGGATGCACAATATACTGAGCCAGAAAACACTAAGTTTAGCATTCTATGTAAACATATCAACCAGATCTCTAACTGATCTACTGGAGGGAACACAACTATTATCTTTAGCATTCCAATTTTGCAATCTGATTGAAAGTTGCTTGGTGACATAAAAACAGAGGGAAGATGTTACACAGAGGTCCCTTGCTTCAATGTCTTCCAAGGCCCACTGGGACAAAGAAAGTCAGCCAAATGCATCTGGAACAATCAAACAAGCACAAGATCAGCACCCATGGAAGATATGCAAGAATAAACAGGTAATGTCAAAGCCGTCCACAGGATTGACAAATACATGTCACACTGACACAATGTAAGATCCAGTCTTTCAGTTTGTAACATCACAATACAAGTTCAAAAGGGGAAGAACATCATCTCATCAATGAGATGCTGCATTCAGCATTTGCTCTATTAATCCACATTGGAGATACCACATATTAAAATGAAAATGGAAGACCAATGGGCCCTTAAGCGTATAAAGTCTCTGTTGCTCTCTGAGCTTAGTTGTTTGACTGCAGACATTTCTTTACTTGACTAGGTAACATTTTCAGTGCTAGAAAGGAGTGGGGTTTATCAAGGAGAAAACAACACCCCTACCATACTAACAGGGCAAACTTCTTTAGCATATGTAAACAAAGAGCAAACCCCACTCCCTTCTAACTTTGAAGAGTTTATCCAATTGTGTAACAAAATATCTGCAAGCAAACAATCAAGCTCAGAGGGCATCAAGGACTCCACATTTTAACTCTGAGCTACAAATATTTTCTTCTCTTTGTACCTTAAGGTTGTGTCCAAAGAGGCATGAAGGAAAGCATATCAGATCAGAACAAATCTGGCCTGTGCAAGAGCTCTGTATATTCAAGTACATTTTTATTTATTTTGTAGCTATATATATTTATATAGCTGCCCATTTTGCATGGATTCAGGGTGATAAAGATAAATTAAAAACATCCATATAAATAAGACGTAGCAAAACAACCAAGACATATAAGAAAAAAAGAAACAAAAACTCATCAACCATAATTAACAAAACCTCATAGATTCAGCTAACTTCCTAATCCCTGTGCCTGTAGCTACCTCTTAAGAGTTTCCAAAACAGTCAATAGAGATAGCAATAGCACTTACACATACCACTTCACAGTGCTTTACAGCCTTCTCTAAGCAGTTTACAGCTGAGGTCCCTAACCTTTTGGGCACCAGGGACCCCTTCAACAGAGAAAGGTATTTTGCAGACTGGAGAGTGTGTGGTTTTGTGTGCTGCCTGCATCCCATGGATGGAGCTTTGCTTGTTTGTGCAGACAGGTTGCTGGCATGCCACGGCCCGATACCAGTCCACAGACCGGGGATTGGGGACCCCCAACAATCTGAATTTTCATTTTACCAACCTCGGAAGGATGGAAGGTTGAGTCAACCTTGAGCCAGTGAGAATTGAATTGCTGGCAGTTAGCAGAATTAGCTTGCAATACTGCGTACTAACGACTGTGCCATCACGGCTCTTAAAGCTGACCTAATCTCAAAAAGTTGTTTAAAAGATCAGAGCGCTTGGGCTTGAGCTATTCTTCCCCATCCAGATTCCCCATTCCCCACAACCTCAGCTTCCAGACATTGGGAGGGAAGCTCCAGAGCCCTGTTTGATAGGCCAAGGGCTGAGATGTACTACTCAGTATCACCAGTAGGCTGTGGAAACATCTCCCAATGACCTCATGCAGCAGCTTCTTTTAAATGTGTAATTTATCTCTCAAATTTCAAAGTGAATATATATATATTCATCCTGCCTGGCTTTCATTCAGAATGTTACACAATTCTTCCCTGAACCCATCCCTGAACCCATCCAATCACTGGAGAGCAACATGCAAGTATCAACAACTTATGTTTTAGCATTTTCATTTATAATTAAACCTACTCCATTTCCATGCTTGTATTCATCAATGCCATTCCACCAGGTCAAGCCATCTTCATTTCGATTAATTATGTTCTTCCACTTTGTCTTACTTTACCAGCCATATGAATCATAGGTATTTTTCTTTCTTTTCATTTCATTCAGAAATACATAGTCTTTACCATTTAATTCTTAAACTTCAAATAACAATCTTCCATATCATCATACTGATTCATAAACCTCATCCCTGCCATTGTGCCTTCAATCACTTAAAACTTTCACATGATTTTAGTAAGATAATGAAGGCATAGTCTACATTACGAACTTTAATCTCTGCTGTATGCTACATCCTGTGCTATTAATAAGGGCAATAATGGTGACATGTGGCACATTTGGCCCAGTTTGCCACAAGTGCAAGGAGAAGCTCACTTTCCCCTGAGTGTGTTCACACTGTTCTATGGAGCCTATGAAACACACTCTTGCTTGCATGCCATCAGAGGTAGGTGTCTATGGAGGTTCTCAGTCACCCAGGTCATGGTTGTCTGAAAGGTGCTTTTTCAAGAGGTTTGAAAGATGGGTCAAAGAGGCCATCTACATTAAAACTGAACAGCCCTCTCTCAACAATATGTGTGGGGGGAATATGACATCACCTATCTCCTGTTTACAACACAATCCTTTCAGCAGTTTCAAAAAGTTTCCACCTATTTGCACTATTCAAGGTACTCTGGGGGGACAAGTGGCTTCAATGATCCTCAAAAAGAGTGCTAATGACCAGGTGACTGCAAGAAATATAAATCCTTCCATCCTCCACCATTCAGTCAGAACTGAAAAAGCTTCTTGAGTGAGAAGCAAAACATCTTCAAGGAAAAACAAAATCCAGTTGCCTCTTAAAACAGCACCATTAGGATCAGAGGTAGATGTACATTTTACTAATCCGCAGGCTATATTCAGTTACATCAAAACTCTGTGGCTTTCTATATACAGCTATTGTAAGATTTAATACAATCAAGCCAAGATATAGAATTTTTACATAATGTTCTTTTAAGAGATGCTTTCTCAGATGTTCACTGGCCTTTATGAATTTAGGGGAGAATGGTGGACTGTTTATTACTGGCATATGGGCTGCAGCAGAGTCCACTTGTAACTTGATTAGATGTTACAACCATTATTTTGCTGAGGGTGTTTTTAAAGTCACTTTTCTGGTCAATAAATTCTGTTGTGTATGGGAAGAGGCATATGGAGCTCTGTGGACATCAAGCATCTCTGCTGGATTTCTAGATTTCACTGTGTGTTGTCCACTTCCATTTTACCCCAAGACACTCATGAAACTTGTCCTTCCTCTACACATTTATTGAAGAGGCCTTAAACACGAGCACAGCTATCCATATTATTTTCTTACAATTGTATACATGTTCAAATAAATATGAACACTATTTCATTGCGGTACTCCTAGTTGAACATTTGAGCAGCATGGCAACCTATGGGCTGTGGACCATATGTCACCACGTATGGCCACACAATTCCTAATGGGCTACTTTACTTCAAGACTGTGCTGCTAAAAATCCTTGCCTCCAAAATTCATGACAAAATGGCCAGATGGATAGTATAGTTTATTGTCTTTTTCATCCAAAATGTTAGTTTCAGTTATGACATTTGCACTTAATGGGAATGACTCCTGTGGCTCTCCAGCAAATCAGAAGTTCAGTTGTGACCTTCAACAATTTAAAAGTTGTCTACCCCATTATAGATATTCTTATCAGCATGAAATTCTTACTAACTGCTCGGAGTGACTGTCATAATACATTTAATAAAATAAAATGACAAATAAAATAACACCAGTAATAATAGACAGCATTAGAACAATTTGGTGAAGAGTTTATTAACCCAGTGTTGCCTGCCCTACAATAGCTAATCATGCATACACAGCAGGAAAATATTTAAATCCATGCTTAGAAGTCTTTTCAAAGTCCATGTCCCTTTGCTGCCGATACATGTTAATCTTAGCTGATTAATCAAGGCTAAGGAAGTTCCAGTAAACTATGGACCTGCCCAGTATACAAGTCAGTAAACATGTTTAATTCACTTAAATAAGAAAAATAAATAAACTCATCAGTGGATTTGTTATGTTAGTAAATATGAGTTAGGAAACTTGAAACTAATGATTCTTATATTTGATTTGTTTCAGAGTTGAATCAGTCTTGTTTTTTGAAAACATCTAATTTGGATCTCAACTACAGTTTTAATCTGATGCATGACTTTACAAATATTGGAACGCTGCTAACAGGTCACCCCTAGTCCTCCTTTTCATTAAACATACACAATTTTTGCACCCATTCATCATATGTTTTATTTTCCACTCCCGAATCATCTTTCTTGCTTTTCTCTGCTCTTTTTCTAGATTCTCAACAGCTTTTTTTACATCGTGGTGACCAAAACTGGATGCAGTATTCCAAGTGTGGCCTTATCAAGGCATTATAAAATGGTATTAACACTTCATGTGATCTTGATTCTAGCCCTCTGTTAATACAGCCCAGCACTGTGTTGGCCTTTTTGGCAGCTGCAAGGAACAGTACAAAAAAAGAAAAAAGGAAATAAAAAGATAATTGAAGAAGTGACCGCTGTTCTTGTTTACCGTATCTTCTTATTATCCCTAACTCTTTCTCTAAAATTACATCACATAGTTCCTCTCTATTCCACATTCACCCTTTTATTCAGCAAATCCAAGGTTCTATTATTCATAATGATGAATAGGATTGGCTTAAATAAGCTCTTAAGATGACTCTAATTAGCTTCAGGAAGGCATCCTTTTTGTGTCAATGTTACATATGGATGCTTTCATTAATAAATCTTTTATTATCATTCATCATCCTTATTGTCATTTTAAATGTTTTTATTTTATTATCTCATGATGTTTTATCAAAAATGTGCATATGCTGCCTTAAGATGCTTGTGTCATGGGAAGCAGTAAAGAAAGCAATTTAATGACCTAAATAATTGAAAATTGTACCTCATCTGGAATGATTCTCTCGCTTCTATCTTAATCTAACCAAACCATACTTCCTGTTTGTTGTTGTCATTATTTATGATACCCATCTCTTTACTAAGCAGATGATTGTGCTTCGGTAATGGACGTGGCACATATTTTCACATTGTCTATTGACTTCTCATCCTTTCTTTTTTCACCAGTTTCTGTAACCAAAATAGAAAAGGGAGAGAAATCTATTCTTCCCCCACTCCAGTTTGTATCACCCATGTAATTTTCACAATGCAAAAAGAGAGCAGTGTTAGTCTATAGTAGCCAAATATTTTCTGACTAACAAATATTAATAAAAGATGTAAGCCCTTGTGAGCTGCAGTTTCATCAAGTGTCAAAACCACATTAAAGAAGCAAGTAGATGTGATGAACAGTTCACAATAACACTCCAACTCATTCAATGGTTGAGTGTTGAGAGGGCAGTTGATTGTGCCAAATCATGTCTTTCAGTTAAGTTTTTTTATATTACACATTGTGTCTGAATGATGATGGATAAATTAGATGTTTATTAGATGAAGCTAATTGATTTTAATTGATGATTGTCCTTTATTTACATTTTCTCTTCCTTTGATGCTGTTTTCTAATATGTAGTGTCAAGCGCTCTAGATGTAAAGTCTTTCCTGGAGACAGGAAATACTATAGTAGAATTTTTTTCTCGAGAACATATATTGATTGAGCTACTTATGAATTCATGCTACGTATTCTATTCATTTGTATATCAGTTTTGGTAAACTAAAATTCTGATGATTTGCAATCAATCACTGTTCATTCCTTATAATTTATGTTCAACATCAAGAGCTTTGGATACAATTAAAAAAAAAATCAAGGAGGCCTACACAAATGAAGGGATTGAACTTGGTCCCTAAAACAGTCCTTTCTCTCTCTCTCAGAAACTCCATTCCTACTCATTTCATCCTAAGACCAATGTTTGAAGGAGGTTGGCTAAGAGAAATATGCTAATGGGTGGGTGAGAGAGAGATAGGAAGTGGCCACAGTGAGAGCCAATACTTGACTTCCCAATTATTTATTTGCTTGTTTGTTTTTAATTATTTATTTATTTATTTTTATTTTTCATTCATTCAGTTTCTATAGCCACCCAACTAAACCAAATGACTCTGAGTGACTTACAATTCTATGACTCTTAGATATGAAAGAACCCATAACTGATATTCATACTTAGAGGTGCTGCAAGATCCAACTTTTTCTCAGAATGACAAAAGTAGTGTCACATCATTACAGCTCAAGCTCTACACCTTTTGCATATGCATGTGATATCATGACCTATGTATAAAAAGGATGAAGCTTACACTGTAATAGCGAATTAATGTTGTTTTCACTGTTGGTTCTCCTTGACCCTTCCTGCAGATGAAGGATCAACAAAGCAAATCTGAACGTATACATCACATATTAAAACATTTCATTATGAAATAGACCTTGTAAAAAACACAGCACAAATAATTAATGAGATTTTTTTCCCCCAGTATAATGCACACACTGCTCTGGGAATAGCAAAAAACAAAAAACAACTTGACACATTATGAAGTGTGAAATCTGATGGGAAATGATATAACTGTCTAACTCTTTTACCTATATTTTAATTGGTTATGTGTCATCAGCCAAACCAGGTCTTGAGCACTTCTAAGTTTACTATCTGATGTGTTGTTTTCCCTTTTAGCTTTTACGTGTATTATTTCAACTGTGTGATTATTTTGATTTTATTTTCAATGACTCAAAACCTTGGCATGATTTGGCAGACTTGTATCCCAATCTGTGATATATAAAATGTTACTGCTTATTGCATCATGGAAGAGCAATCACACCCATGTAAGGCATCACCATTGTGTAGCTGGTGACAAGAATCCATCACAAGTCTGCAGTAAAATAAATACAGAGTTAAATATCCATGTGGGGAGTATCCAGCATGGAGATTTTTCACACACACACACACACACACACACACACACACACACACACACACACACACACACCAGTATGATACATTAAATAGAATTTGTAACAAAATGGCAGGTATGTAATTCATGGAGACCAACTAAGGCTGTTTCAAAAATACTTTGCAGTTCTAAAATACATTTGAAAAAGTATATATTTAGAAGTGTTGTATAACAACTTTTACAAAGAAAGTGCTAGAGAAAAGTCTCTGTGTGTATGTGACTTAAAAAAGAATTAGAGAAAGATGTAAAGACTAAGAACTGAATAAGAGTTAGGAATATATATACAGACTGAGTTGTATACATTGTGGAGTCCTTAGTGCTCTCTGAGTTTGGTTCTTTGCTTGCAGATATTTCATTAAGGTATCGTTATCAGTGAGTTGTACATTGCTAGTATACAGGTGAAAAATCATAGAAGACAGTACATTTGAAGTATACAGTATCTCACATAGTCTTCTAGATTCATTTTTCTGTTTGTATGTTTTCTTGCATTTTATTTTTCTGTTGATATTACCTTCTTGACTGTTGTATTCCCTATGTATTTTAATTAATGCCAACTGCTATAAAATATACAATCAAATCTTTGAGGACATTATTTTTAACTCAAGAATCTACTATGTGTCTGCTGATTCAGCTTCACTAATGAGTTTCTTTGCTGGTCCTTCACTCGTCTTTAGACAGTGGCAAGAAAATAAAAAAATAGTGTTTAATTGGACCATCAAAAAAAACCTTATGTGCTATCTTGGTGACTGTGAAGATCAGAAACCAATGCAAAAATCTGAAGAAAGTTCCTTTAAATCAGAGTTGTCCAACCTTGGTAACATTGTGACCTGTGGACTTCAACTCTTAGAATTCTGAGAGTTAAAGTTCACAAGTCTTAAAGTTGCCAAGGTTGGATACCTCTGATTTAAATTGTCAGACTAATAGATACTGTATATTAAAAATACCAGCTGGAGACAACTTGTTCCATCAAACTCCTTCCCCAAAGAGTACAGTTTTTTCAGATCAAAAATTGTCTTCTGCTGAATGTGCTGTTTGTCTTCTGCTGGGCCAGGCACCTGAATGAAAGATAACAAACACACATCAAAGATGGAATGCTGTTCCAGAAAGACGCTTGTCTTTTCAGACGTATCATGTCAGAAAGAATGAGATGAAAATGGCCATTGTTTGCAGAGGAAAACAATGTGTTGTATTGAACTTTTGCATCAATATTGAATTAGAAGTACAATACATGTATTTATTTAGTTATTTCCCTTCAGGAAGGACAGAAATGCATGTCGTGTTACATTTTCTTCTATCACTTTCTCATTATTTATTTTTGCACTTGCTTTTTCCTAAATATGTTATGACCTTCCTTCACTCATTGGCACTAATATTCTGATACCACATAATTCACCACATACTATGTGCCAGAAGGATACTCTGGGCTAATTTGAAACAAAGGAAATATATCAGTCTAAACTTTTGCTTTTAACTGTATACAAACTGTCTCTCTCCAGCTTATTAATAACTACTGTATGCAGGAAGTAGAACCCAGAACATAAAATAATAGAGTTGGTAGGGATTTTGGAGGTCTTCTAGTCCAACCCCCTGCTTGAGCAGGAGACCCTATACCATTTCAGATAAATGACTGTACAGTCTCTTTAGAAAAAACTTCCAGTGATGGAGCACCCACTTCTGGAGGCAAGCTATTTCATTGGTTTGTTGCTTTCACCATCAGGAAATTTCTTCATAGTTCTAGGTTGCTTCTCTCCTTGATAAGTTTCTGTCCATTATTTCTTGTCTTTCCTTCTAGTACTTTGGAGAATAGGTTGACACCCTCTTCTCTGTGGCAGCCTCTTAAATATTGGAACATTGCTATCATGTCTCCCGTAATCCTTTTTTCATCAGACTAGACATACCCAATTCCTGCAACCCTTCTTCATATGTTTTAGCCTCCATCCCCTAATCATCCTTGTTGCTCTTTTCTGCACTCTTTCTAAAGTCTCAACATCTTTTTTATATTGTGTTGACCAGAACTGGATGCAGTATTCCAAGTGTGGTCTTACTAAAACTTTGTAAAGCGGTACTAGAATTTCCCGTGGTCTTGATTCTATCCCTCCGTTAATGCAGCCTAGGATTGCATTGGCTTTTTTTTTTTTTTTTGATGAAGCTGTTGTGGTTATAAAGGTTGAGAATATCTCTGAACATGAAGAACTCTTTTCCATATTAGCAGGATAACTAAAGCCAATTTCAACAACCTTTTGATTTGGGTGTCATCATTCCTAAGTCAGACAATCTATTTTTCAAACAAGAAAAGAAAATGAACCAATTCAGAACTCAACAGGTGTAAAATTTGAACTGAATCTGTGAATGTTTCTCTCTGTAAATTTTCCCTGCAGATGAAAATCATATTTAAGCAAGACAAGAAAGCTAAGTCAGAAGCAGAAATTGCTGTGAAATATGATATGGGTGTATTTCATATGAACTGGCCAGGTAGTTATCCACTAGAATTTACAAAAGATTATTGCAGAGTTTTCAGCTCAAATGCAATATTAACATGCATATTTTGAGAGAAAATATAATTTGAATGCCAAAAGTAAAAAACAAACAAAAAACAAACATGTTCTCCCCTGATCAGGTACATTCCATGGTATTCATATCAATAAATTCTTGAACATTTGGGCAGTCTTCCAATATGTGCTTCTAGGCAAGTATCAAAGCTTCATTATGGCAGATATAGCTAATGACATGGAATATGTGGCTATTTAACTCAACCAAGTTATGTCATGTACTATCAGCTTTTTTCCAACAGGATGGAAGGCCACAGGAACACCCGAAGAGTGGTTATTAGCTACAGTGAAATGTGCCTATGGCAGTTTGTCCAAGCATGGAAGATGCAGCATGACTTGATCTGCAAATATTCTGCACTTCACTCTGAGCTTTGAGCATATAATAAGTTGTGGCAGAAGACTTGTCAGTGGCTTGTTGTATAACTTGTGGCTGTATCAGTGTCTCATCTGAATAAATCACACACATGGCTAAGCACCAGATGGTGGTGAAATGCAACTGCCAAAGGAGTGAGCATACTCCATTGTGTGTTGACACAGTTCCTTGCTGCAGTGTTTCTTTCTAAAAGTTTCATGGAAACATATGCCTGGCTACAAGGAGGAGGTTCTTTATTTGCTTGCTGTTATTCAAGCAACTGTGGTTCTTCAGCATTATAATATTATTTTTCTTTCCAATGTTCAGAATCCCATCGAATAAATCACATATTTGTAATTTTGTTATCTGACATTTTATTCCTCACTATTTTTCCCTCTTCCTTCCCTTCTCCTTGCTTTTGTTTTATGCTAGTTTGGGTATGGAGCCATTCTTTTAAAGGATAATATTCTGCAATGTGCTTTGTCCAATGAATTTTGGTACAAATATGGCTACCATTAAACACTTCTTGGGGAAAAATACAACAGATTCCAAACATAGTTGTTAGCTTCTCGGAAAGACTGGTTGCATGGAACACACCTTCATGATGGTGAATTTCATTGATAAGATATGACCACGTCAACATAATTGGAAAATGCTTGTTTTCAAAAGTACCTGCAGAGAACTTAACTAGAAAAGAACCTTGGTTGAGGAGTTAAACAGCTTTGAATCTTCATGTTTCACTTCTCATCCAAAAAGCTTCTTCAGTTCAGAAGAAACTTCTTGGGTGAGAAGTGAAATGTCTTCAAGGAAAAACAAAGGAAGTCTAGTTGCCTTTTGCAAAAGCACCTTTGGGATAACCATAACCTGGATGACTGAGAATCTCCATAGACATTCCTTCTTTGTGATCTTAATTCAAACCAGGGGACCCACACCTGCCATTAATCTTGTAATTAGTCTTCCTAATGTAAATTGTAAGCAATGGATTGGTGGTGAAGCAGGTTGTCAAAAAGCTACTTTCCTTCCCCTATTAGGATCTGGATTCATCTTCTTCCATTATTTTCTGTATCAGGAAAACATTTCCTTGATTTGTCTATTGCATACAATAAGCATCCCTCTTTGATTTTATCTTTTGCATGCACCTCTTTACAGACACTTTCACTGAGAGGGGGGAAATCTGTTATTTGCAAGGGTATTTTGGGGGTTGTTCCCCACAGGAAAAAGTCATCAGTGATGCTTGTAAAATTTATTTGTATTATTCCTTACAGCTCAAAGAGGGAGACAAAGATAGACTGCCATAAAACTTTATTTCTAATCAATCATGCTCTAGTGATGGGCTTCCCCTACTGCCACCAGATCTCTGCATTATAGGTGATTAACATTATTATAGCACAGCTACTCTACAAAAGAGGAGACAACTTAAGGTGGCTTTCATGATTCTGACTAGCATGTTCCCAAAGCCCAAGTGTATCATTTAATCATTTATAAATAACCTCTAATCTCTTCCTGTGTTACCAGTTTCCTAAATACAGTTATAAAATGACTTAACTGGGATTGAGATTTTAAATTGACAAAGTCTCTGAGAAATGGCAAGAGAAGATAGACAATACCCATCACAATATGCCTAGTAGAGAGATAAGATGATCATGGAAGTGTTCTAGAGCTGAGCAGAAGTTATCTTTACTTCTTTTTTTTTAGAAATGGAAACTTTAGGAAAGGTAAATTAGAAAGTGTTACAAAACTGTATTTATTGGGAGGAATGTAGGATGAACAGAACAAATTTACCTCAGTGATGAAGAAACCTGCTACTATTGTGTGTGTTTTAATCCTCTAGAGTCTTGAGCAGAGTTTCTCACCTGGTCAGCATGAAGATAGGCGGACTTCAGCTTCCAGAATTCCCCAGCCAGCTCTGGGAATTGAAGTCCACCCATCTTCAAGTTGCTGGTCTAAACACTGGAAACTTTGTCTTCCCATGATTTGCTCCATCATATCACACAGACTCTTCTTAAAACCAATGTAGTGATGTGCCATCAACTCAATGGACATGACAGTTGGTGATCTAAGACGTTACAACCACAGGCTGATAAAGCTTAAAAACTGTAGCTTGTACTATAACCTGAATGTGTTTCATAGTAAGACTGGCCATGCCCAGTTCTAACATTGCAGTCTTTTGGTCCATGTTGATCCTGTCTAACAGATTGATTCTTAGTGGGTAATAAATTAGTTGAAGAATAATTCAGATGTTATGCAGAAGGGAATAAGGAAGAAAAAAAAACCAGATGGAAACAGAGATACAAAATAGTTACCTCTTTTTTCTGGCACATTGTGCATAAAAATAAACAAATAAAAATTTAAGAGTCAAATTGCTTTGCAATTCACAGCTATAAACTAAGAATAAAGCTGTCGAGGCTTTAATTTCTGGGAAACCTGAAGGATTTTAAAACACACATATATTTTTAGATGCCATATTTTAGAACTGAAATATTTGGAACATAAGAAGTCCACTCCTGACCCATCACAAGACCCACCACAAGACCCTCACTTGACACATCCACACCTGACCCATCACAAGACCCTGATCTGATGGGACCCTGACCTGACGGGACCTCACCATCACAAGACCTACTGACAACCTGAAGCCCTTATAAATAGAAGAACACTGACAGTGACATCCCCTAAACTCCACTGAAGATGTTACCTAGCCTGGTAATGGAATGTTTGGAAACCAACC
This sequence comes from Protobothrops mucrosquamatus, assembly GCF_001527695.2. NCBI lineage: Eukaryota > Metazoa > Chordata > Lepidosauria > Squamata > Viperidae > Protobothrops > Protobothrops mucrosquamatus. The sequence continues at coordinate 150,437 of NW_015387060.1, read as the reverse complement.
CACAAGCTCGGAGAATGAACCTTCACCTTCATCCTACACCCGAGCTATAAATATTCACCACTATTTATGTTTTTCTTCATTTGCTTGTTCCAAAGGTCTGAAGCATCATAGGAAGGCATATATGGATTGCTTTGAAACAGGCAATTAAATAAATAGCTGGGGGAAATCAGCTCCCCCACCCCGGATGTCAGAATATAAACAAAAAGTAAAGTAATAAAGAAAAACCAAGGGTTACTTCAGAACATCTGTTTCCAATTTGCAGAGAAGGCGCACAATTGAGTGGCAATCCTGCACAGACATTATTGAAATGAATTGGAGATGAAAAGATCATAGTGTGTTTCTAACCACTGGTTTAAATGTTCCTCCATCTGAAGAAAGAGCCACTTGAATTCCCATCATGGGCAAAAATCTCATAGATTGATTTCAAAATTTGTTTTCCCAACTGTCCTTAAATATTGATGGTTATTTGCAATAGCTATTGGTTTGCTTTTAAACTATGTGGTGGAGTTGCAAATCTCAGAAGCTAGCAATAAATGTCAATAGCTGTAATGTTTATAATAAACTCAATCTTTGCTCAAGGTATTCTCCATGGATTTGTATAAGGGCACTAATATATTGGCAGATTATGGTCATCAAGTCTAATGACTCTCACACATTTTGGTGCAAAACCACATATCATTCATTTAGAAATCCTGAATATCATGTACTTGCAGCTGTTTGGTAGCTCACTTTCAATCAATACATGCATGGGGGTACAATAACTCCTCTGTGGTTTTAGATTTAAGCACAGATAAACTTCCAAGCGGGCTAACAATATCTGTAAGGGAAATGAGGCAGCTAATAGATTAGCTGAAAAGTAATAAAGCTCATGGGGATGACCTTGTCCTTACTACGGTATTCAAAAACAACAGTGATTGGTGGACTGCAATACCAACAGCACTATTTATTTATATTAACAATTCAGCTCACATTCCAAAAGCCTTGGGAATGGCAGACTAGCCAATCTATAAGAAAGGCTAGAAAAAAAATCCTGCAAATTACCACCCACTCATGCTTCTGAACATAGTCAGCAAAATATACACCAAACATTTATACAAGAAACTCTCTGACTGGATAAAAGCCAATAGTAGTATAGCAGAAGAACAAGCAGAATTCAGATCAACAGCTGACCATTTACTTAAATATGAGTATGGCTATTCAATTCTAGATACCCTTGGTTGACCTGAGATCAAACTTGGATTCAATTTCCAGAGCAACTCTATGGAAGAACTTCAGAACATTAAGAAAAGATTTCTCAGATCAGCAGTAGCATGCAGAGCAACTTCACTCATTTGGTTTCTCTATCACAGGGAATAAAACAAGGATGTTTCTTCACTACCTTTCAGTTTCTATATATGTTCAATGGAAGCATCTTAACAAGCAAGAGTTCCATCATCCTTGAACATCCTGAACATCCAGTATATGCAGTAGTGGGATTCAAATATGTGAACAACCAGTTCTCTGTGTGGATGCCGCTTCTGGAAGTCCATTCTGGGCTTGGGCAACAAAAAATTAGCTACCAGTTCTGCCGAAGTGGTGCGAACTGGTTGAATCCCACCACTGAGTATATGGTCATCCTATCCTGTTCAGAGCTCAGAAGAGCAATAAAAGCCTTTACACAATATTGTCAGAACTAAAATTTGCAAATAAGCTACCAAAAAAAACCCTCCTAAAGTCTTTTGTCAGGAGGGTGAAAGAGCAAATCTGGACCACTCCTGATAGTAAACTAGAGCAGGTCAAATGTTTCAGTTTAACTCACTCAAACTGACCATGGTTTGACCAAACAAAACTGATATGCATGTTCCACATTTAGCTGAAACAAAATGCAAAATAGTTTTGAATATTTCAACTAAGGGAAAGTGATGATCACACAAAACAAGTTCCACAGGATGCAAACATTCTGGCAACCATGAGAAGGCAGCAAAGAGATACATAAGACTCTATCTTTGCTCCTGCCTAATGGTCATCTCTATATTTGCAGCCCAAATATGGTAGCCTTTGCCCAACCTTTCCTGGAACTCAGAATACAACAGTAATACACCTGTATGAAGAGATAAATTATTAGCATTGTCTCCTTCTGTTTTTGATCTCTCATGCAAATCATAACTCTTTCAAATTCATTAATTCCTCCAAAGCAGGGGTGTCAAACTCGCAACATCATATGACATGTCGTGACGTATCGTGACTTTTTTCCGATTGCTGGCAATGGGGTAGGTGTGGTTTCAGCATGATGCATCTGGCCCGTGGGCCGGCAGTTTGAAACCCCTGCTCCAAAGCAACAGGACATCCTGGCAGAAGATATTAAGCTGTTTCCAGTCAACTCATTATGTGGTTATTTTAAAAAAAATACTCTAAAATTGGCATCTTTGAAATTAAAGTTATTTATCTTCTAATCAAGGTTATTATTTATTTAATTTAATTTAATTTATTTATTTTATTTAATTTAATTTATATGCCGCCCTTCTCCCTGCGGGACTCAGGGCGGCGCACAACATATTTAAAACAAAAGCATAT